>NW_017307137.1:665781-680000 GCF_000935625.1 Nanorana parkeri | reverse complement strand
CGTTCGGCATTGCGGTCATCGGAAGCCCGCCCCTCGGGGGGCGTGGCTTGCGATCATCGCAAGTACGATCTGCCTATGCAAGATAGGCAGATCGTAAATTTTTTTAAGTACCTTACAACCATCGCAAGACAAAAGTCTTGCGATGGTTGTAAGGTGTGTGCCCAGCCTTATACTAAATAGTGAATAATAACCTCTTGTTTTCCAAAAATTGTGCCATATTTAATTATTATCCCTAGTGCATGTGTTGAGAAAAAAGAAAAGATATTAAATTAGTGGGGGGTTATATATATATATATAAATATATGTTTTCATTAAATGGGCAGTAAGCCGATGTACGGCTGAAATCAGCCGTACCAGCCTGAAGTGAATAGCCGAACAGTGTTCGGCTCACTTCACTTCTGATCGGTCATTCACTCGGCTGCCCTCGGCAGCTTTGTGAATAGACCCCTTAGTCTTGCAATGGTTGTAAAGTGATTAAAAAAACGTACGATCTGCCCATCTTGGACAGATCGTACTCTCAATCATCGCATTCCGATAAACCGCATCGCATTCCGATAAACCGCAATGCTTAACTGGCCCGTTCTGCATTTGTCTCCCGAGCACCGTTCAAACCAGCGGAAAATCGTACGATTCTCGGCTGGTTTTCTAGCATGCTCCTTAGACAAAAGACGTGCGACCGTACAGTAGAAACGGTCGCACGTCTTCGTTCACACTACTCGATTCTCGTACGATTGCGGGATTTCCCGTGAATCTCGTACGAGAATCGAGCAGTGTATGGGCACCTTAAAGGTCCCCACACACCTTACGATAATCGTACGATAATCTTACGATAATCGCGGGAAATACCGCGATCGTACGATTATCGTAAGGTGTGTGGAAGCCGTGCGACCTCTACTACTGTTAGGTCGCACGACTTTAAACTTACGAACATGTTTCAAAATCCGCCGACCATCGTACGATGTTTGGCGGGCCTGTAGCATGTTCGTAAGATAAAAGCCGGACGGGCCGGTGTGCACAAGAGCACACTGCTCGTTCGGCATTGCGGTCATCGGAAGCCCGCCCCTCGGGGGGCGTGGCTTGCGATCATCGCAAGTACGATCTGCCTATGCAAGATAGGCAGATCGTAAATTTTTTTAAGTACCTTACAACCATCGCAAGACAAAAGTCTTGCGATGGTTGTAAGGTGTGTGCCCAGCCTTATACTAAATAGTGAATAATAACCTCTTGTTTTCCAAAAATTGTGCCATATTTAATTATTATCCCTAGTGCATGTGTTGAGAAAAAAGAAAAGATATTAAATTAGTGGTTATACATATATATATATATATACACATATATACATATATGTTTATTTATTTGTTCTGTTCTATCTTATTGTCTAAATGTTTTAATATATTTTTGTCTCCTTTGGTATAAAACTGTTGAGGAAGTGTAGCCAGTCAGACCTGCCATCCTTTGATAACGTCGTAATGACAAAACGCGTCAGGGTGGGTTTTTCTGACGCTACACGTTGGATTAGAGGAGATGGAGCTTCATGCTATTGCCGGTCGGCTGTTGTAATTTTAAAAGTGAGTTTTACTATTTTTTCAATAAATAATTCCTATGAATGCTGCACCATGCTTTTTCATGTTTGTCTTTGCTATGATTGAACATTTGAAACGAGCGCATATGAATAAACAAAGTACGAGGAAGGAGGACGTTGAGAGCTGTCTCTGATTCGTATACGCTTGTTTGGCTGTTATTTAACAGTCAATAATTGGGGTGAGTCACCAGGGCCCTGAGGGGTCTAACCAGAGCTCTGTGGGGTCTCCCCGGGGCTCTGTGGGTCTAACAAGGCTGGTTTGACCTCACAGAGCCTTAGTGAGACTCCACAGAGCCCTTTATTTTGATTGAATATTTATGATATCAGTCCTATATATATATATATATATATTTGTGACACTTCTGCCTGGTTTTTACTCCTCTCTAAGACTCTCCTCTTTCTTTGACCTGCTGACAGAACAATTTTTGGTTTTACACACTTTTGAACCACTTAAAGCCCCGGGAGTTAAACCCCCTTCCTGTCCAGGCTATTTTTCAGTATTAAGGGCTGTGGTACCTTGACTTACTTTTATTCAGTCATGAATAGAGCTTTCTTTTGGTGGTATTCCATCACTACTGGGTTATATAATTTTTTACTATATAAAGAAAAAAAGTACCAAAACAAATTACTTTCCCTAAGTTATGTTATGTTTATTATTAGGCATTTTTTCCGTAAAATATAAAAGATGGGGTTATGTAGAGTAAATAGATACCAAACATTTCAAGCCTTAAAATTGTGCGCGCCTGTGAAAAGAAGTACCATACCTAAATTTGGCCATAGGCGACAATTTAAAAGCTTTTACCGCTCATCAATTTAGTGTTAACAGCGAATAAGGGCCCTAGAATTATTGCACCGACATTCACGGTGAAATGTAACATGTATGGTGCAATCATCGTTTTTTCGCAAGTAGCGTCTGCGTTTGTATGTGCATGTATGTTTTTTTATTTTTTTTTTTAGATGTGACTAATTTTTTTTTTTACACTTAACTTTATTGCTTGTTAGCCCCCTATGATAGCACATATACATTGGCAGGTCCCTTTACAGAGACATCAGGAGTCTGTTAGACCCCTAATGTCACCTATGGACCCCCCCCCAAAAAAAAGCTGATGAAGCAGAGATCTGCTTTGCCAGCTTCTTCTCTGACTACCGCAGCTGGATAAATGACAGCTTGAAACCGAAAGTGATTTAATTCACATAACTTCCCCTTTCAGTGATCGGAGGAGAGATTAGTACTGGAAGTGTGCTGATCTTCCTCCAATTGAAGTAAACAGAACCCCGTGCCACTTATGGGCCTGTACCGGGGACAGTGGAGCCCGGGATAGCCAGCAGCAAAGGAGGCGCACACTCCCACGCATCATACAAGCAATCGGGTGGCTCTATAGCCGCCTGAATGCTTGTAAGTAACAGCCATCGCTGGCTGTAACAAATGTCGACAATTAAAAAAAATCACTGTTCATGTACGGCGACCCACATTGTAGAAAGAGCCATCCGCCCATTAATATACAATGGATGGATGGCAGGTGGTTAATATAGCCAATAATCTTTTTCACTTGTTTGAATGTTTGCAGTAACCACTTCACTGCACTTACCTCACTTCACTGAAATTCACACTTAAAGTGTATGTATAGCCAAAACTTTTTGTTAAATACAGTAGAAGTTAAAATCCATATCAGGTTATTTTTAGCTGTCTCTGTTCCCCTGAGGCGATTTCACTTAATTTTCTGTCCTGGAGGTGCAACAGCAAATGAGAAATGTCCCCAGGGTGATTCCTATCTCGGACAGGTGTCACAGAAACACCTGTCTCAATTGGATGATTTACCTTAAACTCTAGCACTGGTGACAACTAGTGAGGATGGTGGTCACCATAACAAATAGAGGGGTGAATCTCCCCAACTGGGACACAGATGGTTCTCAAGCCTGACACAGGATCTAACCCTTTCCTACTGTATCCAAGATAAAACATACATTTTGGCTTTAGATATACTAAAAGTATATTGGAATAAGTGTCATGCTTGTTATTTGTGTACTATTCATTTTTAGTATTTTGTGTCATTACATTACATGCTGTTGGTTAAATTCCAAATGCTCTGCTATTTTAAATCGCTAACATAGTACTGATTAAACCAAATAACTTTACTATTGGTAGGTAGTAGACAGATTGTTCAGACCTGCCCAGACTATTCCTTTAATTTTCTAACTGGCAAAATTGTTTTTTGGAAACACCACTAGTCTTATATTATAAGTTACCTCTAATGATGACTATCCTATCCTATCTGCATAGCTGCTCTTTACTGTACAATTCATAGCTTCACTGATGCAGGATAATACATACATGGCTCTTTTTCTAATGATGTGACTGAGACTTCTGGCTCTAAAACAATGAAGGTATCCTGTTGTTCACCCTCTTTTTCCTCTCCCCTCATCCATTCACAAAACACGTGGTATTTTGTTCAGAGAAAGCAAGGCATTCTGTAAACGGACAAGAGGAAATGGGGGCCGGGTCAACAAAAAGATCTCCCTAGTCCATTCACAGAATGCCTTGCGATCCTTCTAACATGTTAACTTTTTAACATGTCTTCCAGTCAGGTATGTACCCAGTCCACCCACTGCAAGGGTTGATTTTGTAACTGCCCTTCTTCAGGATGAGCAGGGGGACCAACTACCAAAAATACAAATCCGCAGGTCCCTAAGAAGTCCTGCCCTTTGGATACGATTGAGATAGTAAATAATGACATCCAAAAATGGGAAACATGCCTGCGTCTCATAGGCAGTGCTCCACAGTGACGCTTATTTGACCATATTTGGGAACGTACCCAACATGTAAAAAACACTCATTACAATGTTTATCAATAGTGGTGTAGTGGTTAACACTTCTGCCTTGCAGAACTGGAGGTCCCTGTTTCAAATCCCACTCAGGACACTATCTGCAAGGAGTTTGTATGTTCTCCCTGTGCTTGTGTGGATTTCCTCCAGGTAATCTGGTTTCCTCCACACTCCAATGACATGCTGGAAGGTAAATTGGCCCTGCATTTGAGCTATGGGCGTTAGATTGTAAGCTCCTTCAGGGCAGGGACTGATATGAATGTGCTGTGTAAATTGTTGGTGCTATATAAATACCAATAATAAATATTGATCAGTGAAAAATTTGCTTTTTTGTGCATAAAGTAATAAATACTTTGTGTTATCCCCAGCAACCACTAGTGAAAAAAAGTAAGTCAGAAACATTAAAAAGTCAAGTCATTCATGTGTATAGTAACACCATCCTATCTGCTGTGCAAAAAAAGGTTCTGATTATTTGAAGTAACCAATGGTTGCCAATATTGTACAAATAGTAAGTACCTCCTTTTTGCTTTATATATTTATGTGTAAGTTATATTTATAGTTATTTTCCTACATTCAGTAGGTTTGCCGTTAAAGTCCGTCTGATTGATGGTGCAAAGTATATGATGTTTGTGTAGAGGGAAAAAAAAACCTTCTGATGTTTGTTCCATGGCGGTGAATAGGGATGAGCCGAACACCCCCCTGTTCGGTTCGTATTCGAACATTAGAACAGCCGAAATGTTCGAATACGAACTCGAACTCAATGCAAGTGTATGGGGGTCGAATCTTCGACCCTCATACAGTTGCCGGTACATGTGATAAATATTGTGTACTGCCCCCTTACCTGCGCTGCTGTAACGGCCTCCGGTCCCCTGGTCCGTCCGCTCGCTGTCCCGACCTCCTGGTCCGTCCGCTCGCTGTCCCGGCGGTCCGTCGGCTTCTCTTCGGTCCAGCCGCGGCTCCTCTGCCCCGCCCCCCTGCCTCCACTTCGTCTGCAGGTTGGGATTGGATATTGTAAAATGCAATAGCCAATAGCAAGCTGGCTATTGCACCCGCCCACATGGGGGGACCTGATAAAGAACTTTCTCCTTCTCCTTCAGGCCCCTCCTCCGCTGAGCCCTGATTGGGCAAAGTCTTGCACCTGACCTGTGGTCAGGTGCAAGACTTTAACAAATCAGAGCTTTAGTGGGCATTTTGTATTATGGAATGTATGCGGTCGAACAGACCGCGAACATCCCATAAAGTTCGGCGCTCGGCGAGCACTCGAACTGCCGATGTTCGATTCGAACTCATGTTCGAATCGAACACTCAGCCCATCCTTAGTGGTGAATGAAGAGTCAAGACAAGAGTTTATGGCCAGTAAGAGCTGTGCTAGTTGATAACATTTATTACACCTATTTTTTATCTGTTGATTCTGCAGTGGACACAGTCCAGTTAGGACCTTTGTTCTTTGCACATCTTATACACATTTTGTGTTGTGCTTTTATAAAAAGGTATGGCTTCTTGGCATATGGAAGTGCATTCTACCTTCTGTACCCTGAAATATCGCTATGTTGCTTGTTTTATGTTTTCAGTAAACAAAGATCTTCATATAATACTGACCACACAATCAACCTCTATGAAGTAGTAAGGGATTATTTTTTTTATTTTTTTTACAGCTAGGGGAAACATTCACCTCTGATTATATTTTAACCACTGTACTAACACATTGATCCAAAAAACTCCTCTTCTCTGATTTAAACTCTGATAAATAGACCCAGCCAACCAGCTTCCTCTGTACTTTAAACAAATCTTAGTCAACATGAAACTAAAAAAACCCACTAAATCTTTTACACATCACAGAAGGGACTATGAATCAACATGGTGCAATCCATTGAAGCATGCTTTCAGAATTAAAATGTATAGCTGTCCCCTGCAAAATCTTGTGTGGAAAATTATCTTTTCATACAGACACAAAAGAATCCACAATTAAAATAACATCAGAAAAAGGTCACACAGTACTGACAGTTTCTGATCTTCTCTTCATACAAAAATGTGAGGATATCTATTCATGGAACATTTTGTTTAAACAGTGTGATAAATGTGAGCATCATTGGTGAAAACTGGTGTGGTGCCTTTGAGAAATAAAAGCCACTTGTTTGCATTGGAAGTGCTTGCTATCACTTTTCAAATACCTATATCTCTGATACATTTTTATATAATCGCCAAAGTAGGTATAGAGGCACTTATGCCACAGAACAAAAGCAGTTTGCAACTCTATACTGCAAGATGATCCTACCTAACAGAGGATGTAGAAACGTAGCATTACCTTACGTATGGTTCAGATAATATTCTCTTCCATTAACAGGCAATATTTGTTTAAATTATACAACTTGAACTTGTAATCAATTTCATTGAATAAAATTGAAGGACACAACATGGGATATGTTTGTTGTGGTTTCTTCAATCAGTCCTGTAATCAGTCCCTTATCAGGGACATGTTTTTCTTATTTCAGGTAAACAGAGTTACAGAAGAGTAACAGAATTCAAGTGCCCTGCATTTGAAGAATATGAATAAATGAATGTAATGAGGTATCCCTCTATTTTTCTAGAGGTCAATAAATATTGCTGCACTTTATCTCTAATAATAGCATTGCACAACCTCAAAGGCTTTAACTATGACATTAAGCACATTATGGGACATATTTATAAAGAACTGAAGGTGACTTTTACCAAACCTTCACTGGTGCTTAATCAATCACTGTCATTTAAAACATGCAACTGGAAGATTTACCTGGAGTGAATGTTAGATTCCCTGCTTTATAAATATATCCCTATGTATTATTAATCTGACACATTCACCTCACAGAGTGGAAGCCCTTTTTGATGATCAGGACATTTTCTATCTAGAAAGACCATATGCTCATAATAATTAAATTATTTACAATATAGTTTTTAATATACAGGTGAAACTCGAATAATTAGAATATCGTGCAAAAGTAATTGCAGTAATTGCTGCAAAAGGGGCCCAAACCAAGTACTGAGTACATATGCATGCCTGTACTTTTCAGAGGTCCGATATTGTTCTATGTACAATCCTTGTTTTATTGATTGCATGTAATAATCTACTTTTTTGAGGTTGTGGATTTGGGGTTCTTGGGGTTTTCATGAGCTATAAGCCATAATCATCACAATTATGACAAATCACGGCTTGAATTATCTTGCTTTGCATGTAATGAGTCTATCTCATATATTAGTTTCACCTTTTAAGTTGCATTAGTGAAATAAATGAACTTTGCACGATATTCTAATTATTCGAGTTTCACCTGTATGTAAGAAATAAAGAGTGGTAACACCTAGAAGAAGCTTGCAAGCAAAAAGGTAAGAAAAGAAATCAAGCAAGATGAGGAGAAATCAGTTAAAAAGGTGATTAAAGGCACGTATTAAAGGCATGTATGCGATTGTTGCATACTAATCAACTATTCAACAATCTGAGCCCTTTTCTAATGGTGGTGTGCCTCGTGATTTTTTTCATGAAAAAAGTGTGCCTTTGCACAAAAAAGGTTGAAAAACACTGCTCTAAGGACACTATACAGAGTTGAAATTGTCACCAAGGTCTATCCTGTTGACAAGTTCAAAATGAGGAAGCATGACATTTGCAAGCAGCCTGTCCAACCTGTTGCAAACCAACTACAAAAAGATATTTGATTAAAAATGTCTCAATCATTTTTAGACAATTGGAGTATCAGTATTCAAAACCCCAATAAAGAACTATAGCTTGTAACTGACATAAATAACAAGTCTAGACCACCTATAGTCAGGAAAAATTAATAAATGTCTTTCAAAACCATCTATTACTTTGAGCTTATTTACGTGTTCTTATACAGATTTTTTTTTTTAAACGATGCTAAAAAAGCTAATACGTGTCTGTGTTCCTTTTTAGGAGATTGTGAAGTAGTTTTTTTTTATCAAATGTTCTGGATTTTTAAATGAAGGATGTATAAGACAGGAAAAAAAGCAAGTGAGCAAGTTGACATATGTTATTACCCCATGAGAAAGCCAAAGATAGAGGCAAAATGTCTTGGGGAAGAAAATCTACTAGTTTCTTCATTAAAGGTAGCTGATACCTCAGTCCTTTGCAAGATATAAATGGACATTTAATATGGAGAAAGAGACTTGTATCAACAGTAAGCTTGTCGCTTAACAAAGAGCTAATTTTGTGAGTTCGCATTTCAAAGGTGTGGATGTAAGCAACAATACAAGATATATTTTCTTATGTCAAGTTCTAAATTCACGTGAACACAGTCCCAGAATTCTCCTCTCTAGGTCCCCATATAGGCCCGCTGCTCCATGACAGATGCCAATGCTATTTTGGCTCAACTTCCATATGCTTAAAAAAACTAATTCTAATGTTTTACACCAGTATCATCCACAATAAAGTTTTATTGTAATATGCCAGCATCTCCATCTACCTGAGCGACTCCCTCTTAATGGAGCTTAAGCTCTCATTGTACCTTTAAGCTCCCTTTGGAGTGAATGCGTGAGAAGAAGGAGCTCAGGCGGGTGCTGATGCGGACAATTTGCTAATAAACCTTACTGCCCAGGATATTACAGTTCTTTTTTAATAATGTGAAGCCATGTTAGCACTCACAGTACTGATATAAAGAAGGCTTTGGCTGCACCTTGAAGTGGTTTAATTGCATTTAACTTGAAATCATGTTATTGTGTACTCAAAGGATTAATTATGATAAAGAGACACAGGATTCCCCAATATTCAACCAAATGTCATAATTACACTATAATTAATGATTGTACAGAAGACACCGCATGGTAGTACTGTAGGTACTGGTAAGGTGTACCTGGATCTGTTTTAAATGAACTCTCCATGACTGCAAAGAACAGTAATGAAGTAGGCAAATGTTAAGTGAAATTGCCCTGTATAGCATCTCATTTTGCCCAGATATCAAACAAAGCTATGATCTTACTTAGGATGTATGTTTCCAATACCACAGTACAGGTTATGAATTATCTTTTTCATAATTACCACACATGCTTTATATCAGTAGAGTTTGGAACATGACATTCTGGATGCAAATGGTATTTTTTTTTTAGCAAAGAGGAATTGTTCTTCTATACATACAATCCTGGTGCAGGAGATGAAAGTGTGCAAACAAGGAGTTCAGTTTACATCAGAGAGTGTTAGCGTGAGGGTTGGGGTTACAGGAAGGATTAGTGTGTGGCTTAGTGTTAGGGTTTCCGGGAGGCTTAGTGAATGGATGCTGCTGCTTGATGTTTAAAAATGTTAGTTTCTTTCAGATTCATCTGGTCCACTGAGCACTGGCACTGATATCCTATTTCACAGTTGCTCCTATAGAACCACCCTTGTGTGTGCTATCTGGATTCATTATAGAAGAAAACGCTTGAGAGGTTAATACTACTTCAAGCTAAACTATAGAACTAGCCCAATACATAATTATAAAATCTTACATTTTTTGACACACGAACGGTGATTTTTGTGTACCGCAGAGATTTTCACAGAACATACTTATTCCACTTAGTAAGCATGGACCGTAAATAACAGCTTACAACACCTCCATTCAAGGCTATGTTTAAACAATTTAAAGTATAAGGTTCTAGAGGTCACCTGGATAATGATTGATTAAAACTAGTTGCACTGTTTGCTTAAGTGACTTTTGTGTCCATCATCTAAAGTGCATTTAGGTTAGAATTCTCAGCTCATTTTTAAACCTCACCTACCATGATCACTAGCAAATTTGTGTTTCTCCTTATTTTGTTGACATGTTCAGGTAAGATATCAGATTTAAATGCATTACATTTGTCTTTGGAATGTATTTGATTTTATTTGTTAAACTTGTTAGAAAAACAAAAACAGTTTGTTAGCATAGAACAGAAGTGATAACAATGCATTTACCAAAGATCTTTCTTTCGACTTTGTAATAGCTTAAGAAGTCAAATGGACAGTTGATTTTGAAAAAAATTGAAGGAGCAGAATGGAAAATTGTTCTTGAACGAATTAAATTCTAACATTGAATGTGGTTTTCATTCTGGAAACTTAATTCACTCCAAAGTCAAATGTTAAAGTCAAACAAAGTTTTAATCAGCATTATCAGGTGATACAGAAAGATCTTTATTAAGGTGCCCATACACTGTACGATTATCGTACGAGAATCGCGGTAAATCCCGCAATCCTACGATAATCGCAAAGTGTATGGAAGGCGTGCGACCGTTTCTACTGTACGATGGCAAGTCTTCCGTCAAACAAGCAGGCTTGAAAACCCGCAGAGAATCATACGATTCTCGGCGGGTTAGTGGCCTGCATGTTCGACAACTGCCGAACGGGCCGGTGTGCGCACACGCCTCGTTGCAGTCATCGGAAGCCCACCCCTCAGGGGGGCGGGCTTGCGATGATCGCAAGTACGATCTGCCTGTCCAAGATAGGCAGATCGTACAAGCTTTTAATTAGCTTGCAACCATCGCAATGAGAATCGCGGTAAATCCCGCAATCCTACGATAATCGCAAAGTGTATGGAAGGCGTGCGACCGTTTCTACTGTACGATGGCAAGTCTTCCGTCAAACAAGCAGGCTTAAAACCCCGCAGAGAATCATACGATTCTCGGCGGGTTAGTGGCCTGCATGTTCGACAACTGCCGAACGGGCCGGTGTGCGCACACGCCTCGTTGCAGTCATCGGAAGCCCACCCCTCAGGGGGGCGGGCTTGCGATGATCGCAAGTACGATCTGCCTGTCCAAGATAGGCAGATCGTACAAGCTTTTAATTAGCTTGCAACCATCGCAAGACAAGAGTCTTGCGATGGTTGTAAGGTGTATGGGCACCTTGGAAAACTTCTAGTGTATGGCTAGCCTAAATGTTCAGGAAGAAAAATACTGAAATGCGGGGTAATGTATATTTATTTAATCTGGATTCATTATTGAATACAAATTTAAAGTATTACTACTTTAACAAAATATAAAGTATAATAAAAGGTGAAATGTCAGGTGGGAAAAAGTCAGTTAAAATGAAAATATATTTAATTGGGTTAATATTGTAAAAACAAAATGCAGAGCAGGGTAAATCAATACATGCAGCTTTTTATAACTATGCAAAATGAATGACATTGAAAAAATTAATCGCAGCCAACTTAAAGTACAATTAAACTCTCTTTTTTTGCATATATCTACTGCCAACAAGCAGTAGATATATGCAAAAACATTACAAAAAATAAAAAAGTTACCAAAATGGTAATTACTTACCTGTGTCTCTGCCGCTCTCCCCTGGTCTGAATCTCTGAAGCTTCTAGAGCGGCTGTGCAGGATGACGGGGCAGGCGCATGCGCAGTAGAGATCTTCGGCAGGCAGACACAGTGGAGGTGAATGCATGCAGGTGGGAGCATGCACATTGGTCAGACACCATGGGACAGGAAGAGGCAGCAATCTGTGCTGGATCAGAGACCAGCTTCAGCGCTGGAGGGATTGCTGAATACAAGTGGAAGGAAGAAGATGATCGGATCAAAAGGCATCATTTAAGGTAAGTCCTTAAAGCAGCATAGGGGGAGGAAAAGATTTGTGACTTTAATGTCACTTTAACTAACTTAATAAAAAGGCCATTTAACATTGAAAGACGGCCGGACGGGAGTCCCCTGGATGCGGGTGGGCGTCTTTAGACGTCCTTCGTGCCCCGCGCACGCTCACGCGCGCCCCCTGGCACACACGTGGGAAACCACCATGATTTTAAACTGCCAGCAATGGCCGTTTACATACAAATGGTCCGGCGTCTGTACAGACGCCAGATCGCTTGTATGATGCAAGTCAGGGTCCCCCCCCTTACCTCTCCTCGGCGCCGTCCACGACGCTGCCCTCCTCCGCTCTCCTCCCCGGTCTCTGAATGCAGGAAGTGATGTATAGTACATCACTTCCGCATTCCTCTGTCACTCAGTAACCTGAGAGAAGCTGATGAAGCAGATCTGTGCTTCATCAGCTTCTCTGGGGGTCCCTAGGTGACTCCATAAAGGGGACCTGTCAATGTAATTTGTTATCACATAGGGGACTTCTTAGCCCCCCTATGTGATAACAATAAAGTTAAGTGTAAAAAAAAGAAAAAGTAAAAAAAAAAAAATTGCTCACAAAATAAATATAATTTACACACAGACTAAAAAAAAAAAAAGTCCCCCACCCCCACATAGATGCGCAAAAATGCGTTAGGTGCGCCTTCACGCATAAACAACGATTGCTCCAATTACGCCACACATGTTACATATCACAGCGAACGTCACAGTGAGAGCAATAATTTTAGGGTCAGAAATCACTGAAAACACTAAACTGATGAGCAGTAAAATCTTTTAAAACGTCGCCTATGGCTAATTTTGGCTATGGTATTTTGATGTGATTTCGTGTGCGCGCAATTTTAAGGCTTGACATGGCTTGACATGTTTGGTGTCTATTTACCCGAGGTGGCCCCATCTTTTATATTTTACCAAAAAATTGGGTAATATTAAATGTTTCCTAACATAATAAAGGGAAAACTGTTTTGTTTTTTTTAAAATATTCGGTACTTTCTTTGTTATATAGTAAAAAATAAAAAACCCAGTGGTTAAATACCACCAAAAGAAAGCTGGTATAAAATTAATTTCAGTACAGCGTTGCATGACGGAATAAACATCAGTCAAAGTACCGCAGCGCAGAATACTGAAAAATGGCCTGGGCAGGAAGGGGGTTACACCTTACCGCGATCAGCAAGTGGTTAACAACTAAGTGTATGCCTGATTAGATGGCCTCACTGACTAGATGTCACAGTTTCATGTTGCTCATTTTGGATTACAGATATAATCAGATAAATCAGTTGGGGATCTCAACTCGCTCCCATTTGCTTCCTCACAGTTTGTATATTGATTCATTTACAGCAGAGTTCTATAGTTCATGGGAGAAAATCAGAAATAATATTTGATTGTTCTATGTGCCCTTTAATTAAGTTGCTAAAGTTAAATCTCTCTACATCTACGTTAAGCTTTGAATTTAAAAAAGCCATACATTTAAAGTATCTTTTAATAACAGCACTGGCAGACTATTGTAAAAGGACCCAGACCACTGTCTTGTGCAGTGAGAATATAATCCAAGTCTATTGAATGTATATACCAGGCACTTTAACAGCAAAAAGGAAAGTGCTAAATTGTTTACAGGTTTATTTATACAGGCTATAATTGTTTACATGATATGTTTTTCCTAGAGATGCACCGATACCGATACCAGTATAGGTATTGGTGCTGATACTGGGCATTTTCATACAGTACAAGTAGTTATGAAATTGCCCTGATACTATGCGCCAGGTCGCGTGGGGGCCGCTACTATATACGGTACCAGTGTTAATGTCTGCATATGTTACAAGCGGCAACTGCCACCCATTCAAATTAACGATCGGGTGACAGCTGCTGCATGTACACGCCTGCACACCGCATGTAATCATATGTGAAAAGATTACATGCAGTTAGGAATCTGTCACTATCAATGGTTACACAATTGTTTATCCAGGGATAGTGATTGTTTTTGTAACTGCATGTAATCATATAACATACAATTACATGCAGTGTGCAGGCGTGTACATGCAGAGGCTGTCATCCGATCATTAATTTGAATGGGTGAGAGTTGCTGCATGTAAACGTCAGATTAGGGATTCCTGCTGCAGGAAAACGCTAGTTTGTGACACAGGAATCCCTAATCGCTCCTGAAATATAGGTGTGAATGGGGCCTAATATACACACAGAAAGATGCAACCCCCCCACACTAATACACCCCCCTGCACAAATAAAATAATACACTCCCCCCC
>NW_017307137.1:658294-663808 GCF_000935625.1 Nanorana parkeri | reverse complement strand
CACATTTAATACACTGCCCCCCCAGCACATATAATAATAAGCTTCCCTCCTCCCTCCCAAGCCCCCCAGCAGACATCATAAAGTTCCTCCCTCCCTCCTTTCCTTCCAAGCCCCCTCACCTGCTTTCATCCATGCAGGGAGGAGGCACATCGTCGTTCCCGGGTGATCTAGCGGTGATCATTAGTAAGGTCTGCACTAGACCTTACTAATGATCCATCATTCGGCCGGAGCTCAGAACTGACAGAGCTCCGGCCGGAGTTGACAGGAGCAGCTCTGCGGTCTGCATCCGTCGGAGATGCAGACCGTGTAGCTGTTCCCGCAAGTCGGGCACGCGGCCGGTTACCGTGTGCCCGACTTGTCAGCTGGCTGCGGGCCACTTAGTACCGACTCGAGGGCCGGAGTTGGTCCGCGGGTCGGTACTTTGAGACCGCTGCTATGCGTTGATACCGGCACTTAAAAATGTTAAATACATTCAGCTGCTGTAAGGTCCTGCACTTGCTGGGCACCTCATGGCAGCCTTGTGGGGACAAGGCAATGTGCAATGATCTAACCTGCTCATCACTCTCAAGTCACACACGTTAAAATACAATAGAGATTGGCACAGAAATGTAGCTTAATTTTATAAAGTTATTTTTACACTGCTAACGATGTATTGAAGTTTGATGGGAAAAAAAGAAGCATGATCTGGAAAAGCCGTTTTTGCTGATCTCCACTGAACTGTATTTCATCAACAAGCTTTTCAGGTCTGACACACATACAGAGTGAATCTGCTTAGCAGGAGAAAGACAAGGCCTAGCCTTTTGCTGGTTTATTTTGGCAAGAAATGTTTGCACCTTTGGACCCATTAACTGGAACTCCCTTCCCAACAGATATCAAAGTGGCCTAATTTCAAATAGAACATTACCCTCTGGCACACAGATTAGGTCTGGACAAACCTTTATTTCATCCCAAAATGCTATTTACTGGTTTACAAAATGTCTGTGAAAATCCAACAAGTTTATGAACCAAGTCCAATTTAAAAATATTCTTAATCTACTTTGCAACAAAGGACCTTAGGGCAGAATGCAGAATAAAATAAATTATCATTATTAAAGAAGATTTATTAATATTTATAAACACATAGGATAATCACTCGTTTTTTTTGTTTAGTTTTAAGCGACGAACTAGATGGCTATGTCAAAACGGAAGGAGCGTGGATGGCAGGTAGACAAAGACAGATATACATGGGTGCAGATGCATTAAGCTGTGCCAAAATATGTGAAAAAGAACAGAAGTTTACTTGTAGGTAAGTTGAAAATGTAAATCAAGTACAACATATGTCACAGTTCCTGTTGTAACACTAGTGCTGTAATAATGCAGCAGGTAAAGCGAACATTTAGCTGAATGTATATGTTAAATATCTGTGATTTTGCTGAATGCTTTATCAATGAAATAACGGCCGAAATGAAGAAAATAAGCTTTGTGAATTGACCCCACTGACAGTTACAGTATTGGACACTTGTTTGAGATGGGGTTTTTCCTAACATCAGTTCAGGTTGAGCCTAGTAGCATAGTTACACCCCATTCATTTTAAATCGAAATATATAAATTCTGAACAAAAAATGTTTAAATAGTTATATAAGATGACGCTATGTTTCTATGATGAGTGCGCTATCCAAAGTAAAATGTGTGACACTGGCACATCTCCTTCTTGTGCAGCAAAATAAATAACATTTGTTAACATTATGGATAGTGTTTAAACTGCCGAAATATATTTGTTAAATATGGCAATTAAACCCTGGCAATTGTGGCAATACATGGAAACAGACCTGGGCAACAAAATGGTAATCATGACAGTAGATGGGCAACAAATATGGGTAACACACAGACAAATGAGAAAAGACATGGGAAACAACAGGCAATTGCGACAATACATGGGCAACAAATAGGAATTTTGACAATACATGGGCAAAAGACAGGCAATAGTGACAAGATTTGTGCAAAAAAATAGGCAGTCATGAAAAAAAAAAAAGATAACTGTGACATACTATGTGCAACAAACAGGCAATTGTGTCAATTTGGGCAGCAAACTATCATTTGCAACAATATTGGGTAAAAAAATTACAATTGTGACACATTGGCAACAAACGGAAAGTCCTGATAATACTTGGACAGCAAACATGCAGTCATGACTATATGCAAGAAGTCGGCATGATTGAATCCAGGCTGTTTGCCCCTCTAATCTTACCTGTGAGAAGTAAAAATATTTTTCCTCACACATCCTTTAAGGGACTAGAGGGAGGTATTGTGCAGGTTAAAAATGGGCCCAGATCATGACTACTCCCAGCTATTTTCTGCTCCACAGTGAAAGGCTCAGCTCAAGTTGCTTATGTGACCAGGAGTAGTTACACTGATAACTTGGTAATTGCATAACATGATACTCCATACCACTTTCAGAGTTTTCCGAGGTTTGGATTGGAATTGTGCTTTAAATGTTACTGTTGGTCTCCACTCAAAACTTTTTTTTTGCTTTGATGAGGTTGGGAAAGGGTAAGAGCCGTTGTCAGGTTTTTATTGCTGCATGTGCACCCGCTTGGGAGATTTCCCCTGACTTTCAATCCCAGTAACATTGTAAGCAGGAGAGGAAGTAATGTTAAATATCTCCAACAGGGATACAAAAGTAATAAAAATAAAATGTTAAAAATCTACAACGGGGACACAAAAGCAATACATTTTTTTTTCTAAAGTTGAGTTGCGAATGCCTCAGTGCCTTTTTTGGCTTTTGATTGTTGTCTGTATTCACTGTAGGACACGAAGTTAGAGTAAGTCTCCGGAGGGGTTATACATATTGCATTAAAAAAAACTAAGGGGTCTATTCATGAAGCAGCCGAAGGATCTAGCCGTAGCTTCGGCTGATCCTTCGGCTAGCTTCGGCCCCAGGACCCCTTCGGTTCAGCTGCTGTACGGGCTATTCACTATAGCCCGTACAGCTCCCGAAGTCGGCCAGGGGGCTCAGTCGTGCCGAAGGCATATGCTTTGGCTCGACCGAGCCGAGGTGAAAGCCGAAGCTGGCCGAGTGGCCGGCCATTGGCTGTCCGACAGCCTGCTTCTGACAGTTCTTTTTTTTTAACGGCAGCAGAACCTCTATTTTCTTCTCCTTTTTAAACTATTGTTCTGTTCTGCTTGGTCCCACAGAGGGACCGAGTAGAACAGCCGAGCCGAATGCCGCACAGCGGCATTTGGCTATTCACTCACTGCTGTTCGGCATCTATAAGAATAGACCGAACGGCAGCGCGTAGCCTGCCGGAGGTTCGGCTTAGTCAATCCAGATGTTGGATCGGCTGAGTCGAACTCCTTCTGCTGAGCATCTTTGGCCGCCCCGAAGCCACCCGATGTACGGCTGGTTTCAGTCGATATACAGCTGAAATCAGCCGTACCAACCTGAAGTGAATAGCCGAACAGCGTTCGGCTCACTTCGCTTCAGGTCGGTCACTCACTCGGCTGCCTACGGCAGCTTAGTAAATAGACCCCTAAGAGAAAAGTAACGCTGCCATCTAGTGGTTGAGCTAGTAATCGCAGTATAATATATGAGAATGGTTGTTGCACCTATATCTTGTATTTCCTACTTTGCTGAGAATTGGAACAACTATTTCTTACATCTTATAGTGACTCTACATGCTTGACTTCTTTAATCTGGGTACTACTCTTCTGGCTGTGGTTTAAATAATAAATATATTTTGGGGTATTCAAAAGAGAAAAAGGAACATGCATAGGTGTGTGCAAAAACTCAGCACCAAGTTGGACAGAAACAGTGTCAGGAACAACGGTAGGGAAATCTCACAACCAAAGCACTGATTGTGACGTACGCCCGGCCCAGACCCGCTGTACGTCAATCCCACGTGACCATACACAAGTCTGAACCAAGCGTGAGCGTCACAAGGACGTGGCGATAGCCCTCTCAGCCTCACCCTGCGCAGAGATTTCCCAGCTCGCAGGACACAATCTCAGGCCAGCAGACTGAGAGCGATCGTCACCAGAGTTGGTTAACTCCGCAGTTAACCCGTTACCCACAAAACTTCCACTGCCACCATGTGTTTTTCGGAACACAAACCGTGCCCAGCAAATGCTGCGACTATTCAAAACACTTAAACAATGCCTGTGATGCTGCTGTCCTCTCAGCTCTAAATACGAACTTAAAGTATCCTTGCTCTTTGAAGAGCGCTACTGTATAGTGAATCCTGTCATATTCCTGTCTAAGACTGGCCATGATATGCGTCATTTGCACTTTCTGACAGAGAGCCTGCATCAGTTCGGACACAAACTGCCCTCCACAATCACTAATCAGCTCAGCTGGGAACCCCACGCGGGTGAAGATCCCCAGCAAAGCATCAGCCACTTTGTCCGCACGGACAGAAGAGAGAGCCACAGCTTCGGGGTACCGGGTGGCATAGTCCACTACTGTCAGGATATAACGTTTGCCTGAACTGCTAGGAATAGCTAGTGGCCCAATAAGATCCACTGCTACCCTCTTAAAAGGTTCATCAATTACAGGCAAAGGTTGTAGTGGGGCCTTGTGCACATCTCCTGCCTTGCCAACCCGCTGGCAGGTAGCACAGGACCGACAGTAGTCAGCTATGTCCCTGTACATGGTAGGCCAGAAAAAGTTTTATGTTTCATTCGGTCCTTGGTCTTAGTGACTCCTAAGTGTCCAGCTAGGGGAACTTCATGAGCCACTTTCAATAAGTGTCACCTAAACTGTTTAGGCACAATGAGCTGCCTCATCTCCTGCTGTGTGTATGGGCTGCCTGTAAAGCTTTCCATTGTCCCAGGAAATCTGATACTG
This sequence comes from Nanorana parkeri, assembly GCF_000935625.1. Classification (NCBI taxonomy): domain Eukaryota; kingdom Metazoa; phylum Chordata; class Amphibia; order Anura; family Dicroglossidae; genus Nanorana; species Nanorana parkeri. The sequence goes on along the minus strand of NW_017307137.1, from coordinate 658,986 downwards.
GTCTCCCTCAGCAGGGGGTTGTGCAGCCAGACTTCTGAGCTGTTCCAGTGTTGTGTCAGTCTGCAGAGCTGTCTCAAAGGCGGCACTGCAAGTCCCAGCCAGCTGTCCTGTGGCAAACAGAGACAACGGTTGGGAATCGCTGGAGGCTGAGCCCACTGGGTCAGAACCAGGAGAAGAGTTGGGAGCCTCCTCTCTCTGCTCTGAGGCCAGCCTCTGTGCCTCCGCCACCTTTGCAGCACTGCGAGTGACAGCAAATACTGACAATGTGTTATTGTCATCACATTTAACATTAACATTTTCAGAATGAACATTGACCATTGTATCATTCACATTTCCAGCATTAACAGTGACACAAGCATCTACTACACGTTTCTGTGTGACTGTCTCCACACCATCCCTAGGTGTAGAACTTTCCAATTCCACCCCACCCTCCTCCCCTCTCTGTTCACCCCCAAAATGCCCAGATGTCAACCCTGCATCTGTACACAGTACCTTGGTGTGTCCAAAGAGTTCGGTGGAAGAATCCGGGGTGTCTTCTGCAGGCACATAATAAGAAATCAGGGTTCCCAAGTCTGCACCCAATAAAACCGGGGTGGGAATTTCATCAGAGACCCCCACTTCTCTCATCCCGCTTCCGCCCCCCAATCAAGGAAAACACGGGCCCGAGGCACCTGGGAACGAGGGCCCCCACA
>NW_017307137.1:614815-657728 GCF_000935625.1 Nanorana parkeri | reverse complement strand
GGGAAGCTCGACGATGGTCAGATACCCGAGTGTTGGTATAGGTATCTGCAAGTTCAGCGGCCTCTGTGGCAGACTCTGGCTTTCGCTCCAGCACAAACTGCCTAATTTTTGTGGGGCAGATGTGCAGGAGCTGATCCTGGATCATCAGGTCCTCCAGGGCTTCGTAAGACACTTTCTTCAGCCCCTGGGACCACTGCCGGAATGTGGTACGTAAGCGACTTACCACATCCAGAAAAGAGTCTTAACGGGTTTGCAGGGGTTTGCAGGGATCTGAACCGTTTGCGATACACCTCTGGTGTCAGCTGGTACTTCTTCACGATTGCGTCCTTTAAGGCTTCGTAATCGTTGTCTTGCTCAGGTGGCATTTCCACATAAGGGTCCAAAGCTTTTCCCCTCAGTCCTGGGGTCAAATGTTTGGGCCATTGGTTCTGAGGCAAGTGGTCCCGGTCTCTGATGCTGGAGCTTAGCCATCTCCAGTTCATGCCTTCGGGCCGATTCCCTTTCAGCCGCCTCTCTCTCAGCCTGACGCTCCAGAAACTGCAGGTACATTACAGGGTCTGCGCCCATTAACCTCTGCAGAACTTCTTGCCGTTGAGGAGAGTCTCCGCTGGGTACAGGCATTCTGGTACTGGATCCCTTATGGAGGGTGTCCCAAAGCCAGCCCCTAGGCCGGGGTGGGCGGGTAAACGGGCGGAGGATGAACCTTTATTTTACTTATCACCGCCCAAATTCCAAATTTATATAATATAAAAGACACAAATCAATGCAGCTCTGCAAACATTAATACACCATTAAATATATTTCTTAAATGCAAGCAGTGCAAATACCTCAATTTGACCTGGTATCAGCCTCATGCACTCCCTCTACAGCAGGGCTGGAGTGTGAGACAAAGAAGCAGTACAAGGCTGCTAACAAGAAGTATGCTGATAGGAGGAGAAAGCAGAGTGGCAGAGAGATGAGCCCATCACTACTGTGCTGCTTTTCCATTTACTGTCCAGTCACAGGCTATGGTGGGTCCACTATCTAAGTGGGCTGAATGATGCTGGCCATATGACTAAGGATATTTAGTGGTAGAAAAAGTACTGCATGGAAATCTCTGGATTAAAGCTGAATATTGCAGCGGAAGCTGAATTTGTTATTTTATCTTTTAATGGGCTTATTCATTTTTATCTAGTTTATTGCTAGAATTACAGTTTAAGCTGACTCTAAACACACCGCAAGTCCATAAATGGCCCTGTACACACTCACACTGAACACTCACATCTCACATCTCACTGTTATATATACTGCATACTTCATTCCACTGAAGGTATTTATTTTGAAGCTTTTTTTCCCCCTTTAGACTGCAACTGGTGATTTAAGCTATGGAAGCAGTTGCAAAATATAACAATTCTAAGAAATTTGGAATACCTTTTATAACTTTATAAACCTATTAGCTCATATAGTAAGAGCTATGCCCTTCTATCTAATGTTTATCCTGCTAAAATTCCTTTGCGCACGAAAATACCTTGGCTCTGAGCGGCACAGGTTTAATATTTCAAGTGTTTACATCCTCCCTCCTTATCTGATAACATGCAGCTTTCCACTCTTACAACCATCATAGCGAGCAACCAATGGAAAAATAAGCCATATCTTAGGAGTGTTTACATGTACATCACAGCAAGTACTTTTATAGCCAGTATTATATTGATAGAAGAAAGTTAGCAAAAAAATAAAAACTACTCACAATCTTATCCCAAAAACACAGTATTTGAGTGCCTGCTAAGGTTTTAAGGAGCTAAAAAGGTCTTAATTTCCTCCATTTTTCTCCTTTATTACCTCTTTATGTTATATATCTTTAATTTTGCCTGTGCGTACACTTTAATATTATCATGCCTGATTATAATAGGCAAGAGGTATTCTCAGACAGATTCAGAATGACTTATATTATATTGTTCCTTTCTGTAACTAACCATCAAGTACATAAGCGTATCTTGGCAAATAACAAGAAAAAAACCCTCAGGTCAGAAAAGCTATTTGTGAAATCAACGTCTTTCCCTCCGATACTTGTACCTCATTCCAGATAGAATGATCTCCCTCTTATCGATCTCTCTTCTAATAAAAGCCCATCTTCATTTCAAGGAATACTCAAAAATAGAGGTAGATATCACAGCACAACCCGTTTTAAATAAAACACTTTTATAAAAAAATATTACACTCACATAAAAGGCATGTAAAATCACATATCAGACCTGCCTGCCCTGCTCTCTGGCACTGACTCCGCCCCTACGCGTTATGTCTATTTGTCAGTGATGTCTTCGTCAGGGAGCTGATGGATTGATAAGATTGAGATCGTTCTATCTGGAATGAGGAAGAGCATGGGTAGAAGTATCGGTGGGTGAAAGACGTTGATTTCACAAATAGCGTTTGTGACCTAAGGGTCTGAGCAAGGAGGTGAGCGACTTATATAACAGAGCATTGGTGTCTGTGAGCAGTGAAGCTATTCATTAATGTATTAATTTATATGTTTGATGATACACATCTACGAAAAGGTTTATACCAATTGAATACAAGAAGTCACAGGAGTGTGAAGCGTTATATACAGGAAAAGACTGACATGGTTATTCACTAAGCTGCCAAAGGCAGCCGAGTGAATAACCGAGCCGAAGTAAAGTGAGCCGAACGCTGTTCGACTTTTCACTTCTGGCTTGTACGGCTGATTTGAGCCGTATATATCGGCTGACTTCAGCTGCTTCAGTCAGCTTAGCCAGAAGTGCAGAAGGATCTGGATCGGCTGAGCCGAAGCTCCGGCAGCTCACTCGCTGCTGTTCGCCCCTGACGAAGGGCAGTGAGTGAATAGCTGAATGCCGCTCGCTCGGCTATCCTGCTTGGTACCTCCGTGGTCAAATAGTCAAAAAAAGAAGAAAAAAAAAGGTTGAAAAAGATTTTAAAAATGTAAATAAATAGTAAAATTAAAAAATAAAGATATTTAAAAATAAATAAATAATAATAAAAAAGAAAAACAATTGGGCGAAGCTAGCAGTGATTGGCCAGCACCTGCTAGAGTCTTCTAGCAGGTTCCGGCCAATGAACAACAACTGGGCGGAACTGGTCGTGACGTCACGGCCGGCTCCACCCAGTTGTTATTGTTTAAAGGAGAACTATGAGGTGAGTGCTTTTCACTCACCTCATAGTTCTAGCCGATCTGTAACAATGAGACTGTCACAGGTCGGCTCAGTAGATCGGGAGGTGAGCGAACACATACCGGCGTTCGCTCACCTCTCGATCCTGTCACGGCTCTCTGCCGTGACAGGGGAGGGGCTGGATTCCCCCCTCCCCGCTCCGCCAGCGCTGACTGGCGGAAAGGACGGGGGAGGGGGCGGGTACAACTGGCTCTGCCTCTAGATAGGCAGAGCCAGCTGTCAGTCACGCAGCTGGGCGCATCCCGTCACAATTGTCGGGATCCACTTCAGCTGCGGCGTCTCAGTATACCGCAAGCAGCAGCTCGCGGTATACTGCAGCGTCTCAGTATACCACGAGCTACAGCTCGCGGTATACTGAGCCTAGGGTGACGGGAGGACGCTAGTTTGTGTCCTCCCGTTAGCCTAAGGAGAACTATGGGAAAAAGCTTGTCTCCTACTCCACTCCAGCAATGGAATGTCCTTTGGTGTCTTCACATCTTATACACTCTATAGGACTTAATGACTCACAGGTCCTTAGACCACAGGAGCAGAGGAGGAGACAAGCTGCAGGGACCTGTCTAGCAGCTAGCTGACTCAGAGTTTCAGGTGAGTATATCTTCGTTATTTTTGTTCCTAGACTAAAACGAGCACTTAACCCTTGCAGTATGGAGGTAGCTCCACCGCAAGGGTTAAGAATATTTATGCCTGGAGTTCTTTAAAAAATACACAATTCCTTTAAATAACATGCTTGGTGGATGTCTGAAACTGTCTAAAACCTGCACCTGTAGAATGTACTCCAGCAAATGTGACATTTATAAAGGAAAAAAGCCTTTTTCCAGTCAATGACATTTGCCAGCTGCTTTATTTTGCTTGTTAAGATATGGTGTCTATTCACTAAGCTGCCGACGGCAGCTGAGTGAATAACTGACCCGAACTGAAGTGAGCCGAACGCTGTTCGGCTATTCACTTCAGGTGTGTAGGCTGATTTCAGCCGTAGATCGGGTGGCTACAAAGGGTGGCTACAAAGGGGACCTGATGGAGAACTTCAGGTCCCCTCTGCTGATTGACAGCAGCAGTGGGCGGGTGCAATAGCTAGTTTGCTATTGGCTATTGCAAAGTGAAATAGCCAATAGGAATCTAGCTATGCATTCCTATGGTGTTTTTTTTTCTGACTGAGGGCGGCCCCATGTCAGAAAAAACAAAACGGATTGCAAGGAAAGGTTTACTCTGCTCGATCGAGCAGAGTAAACCTTTCTGGGAGTAAGTGTTTCGACACTGAAGAAATTACACTTTGCTACAATGTAAAGTAGTGAGTGTACAGATGGTATATCAGTGTACATTTGCTGCCTACTCAAAATAACTCAAAACACAGCCATTAATGTCTAAACCGCTGGCAACAAAAGTGAGTACACCCCTAAGTGAAAATGTCCAAATTGGGCCTTAACCTTCTTGGGCATGGAGTTTACCAGAGCGTCACAGTTTGCCACTGGAGTCCTCTTCCACTCCTCCCTGACGACATCACCGAGCTGGTGGATGTTAGAGACCTTGCGCTCCTCCCCTTTCAAATCAGAAAATGCTGATTTATACAGTAGATTTGATGTGTCTTGTAACTTTTTATGGAATCCCTGAAGAAAAATTACAATGGCAGATGTCATTTATATATGCAAATTTTCTTTCTTAAATCCTTTAGATCCTTTATGTATGGCTCAAAAAACCAGCTATGCGTTACACTTCCTGACAATCAGAAGTCTTCAATTGTGCATCGAAGGAGTGATGTAGCTATATATGAAAGAAAAAGTATGTGCTCCATTCATCACATTTATTATTTATGGTGTTTGTGGTTAGTTATTGGAACTATTCATTTGTAAAACCCATGCTCATGAAAATTTGTCAACTTAATGAAAATGTGGACCCACCAAACAGAGCTATTTATTATTAATGACATTGATTTCTGGAAGCAAATAAAGCTTTGTAGTCTTTTTTAAAAAGTATGTAAACCCAAATAATTAACTTCTTTTTTAACATTCTTTTTTGGTCTGTTTAATATGCAATTGGAAGCATTTTGTTATATCTCTTTGACAAATAATACAAAAAAATTGTTTAATCTTGCCAGAAATTCAGAGCTGCCTGTGTCCTCTGCATTCTTCCATTGTTATCTCTACTAGTTAGCCCTCCTAGTTCTTATCATGGACTACAGAATGATTAGCCTTTATGTTGTAGAGATTTGAGAGTGGGAGTGGCTAAGCAGTTTTCTGGCAGGGGCGCATACAGGATCCATTCCAGCGGCATATGAATACGCTCACCTGCACCCCTACGGACCTGCAATTGAGGTGAGCGTAGGGGGGCGTACGGCCGCGTAGCCCCATAGAGAAGGACGGGGGCTGCGTACTAATCACACGCAGCACCTGTCCTTCCCGGCAGCTGCTTGGTACGGCCCCGCACGCAGCACAGAGCTGTACATGCAGGCCAATTTGTGTGTGAATGGGGCATTAGGTTTTGTGACCTTATTGTAACTTTTTATTTAATCCGTGACATGGGCAGGGAATACATGCTCATTCCCATGGACTTGAATACAGGCATATGGGCATACAGCGGAAAATACACCTGTGTTTGCATCACCCGGGAGCCCCAGCTGCTGTGGATTTGTGTCCATAGGATTGGATAGACACAATATGCTGAATATCACGTGTGCACATGTAAATACAAGTACTGGTGTTTACACATGCAGGTGTATGGGGTACTTGCATCTGCTTCCAGTGTGTTGTGTCCATGCAATCCTATGGACACAAATATGCAACACCTGGGGCTCCTGGGCTGTGCAAATGCAGGCATTTTTCCGCTGTATGTCCTTACGCCTGTATTTCTGTACATGGGAATGACCCCTAAAGCTGGATAAATTACCTATGGTATATTAACCTAGCTGCTCACTAGTAGTCTACTTCCTGACCAGAGCACAGAAGAGTTTATAGAGTGTTTCATAACGTTAATGAATTATAATACACAGCACAATAAGGCCCCATAACCTTCCATGTTTTGTGTTTTTATGCCAAAAATTTAAAAGAAAAAAAAAAGCTAAAAAAAAGTTAAATATATCATATGAATGTGCATTTCTTTTTACCCATTTGATTGGGCTAATATGAGACATTGCTGGTTACATAGTGATAAATATATATATAAATATATGTTGGTAAAAGTCAGTTGCTGATACATCTGTTTAAGAAATACACATGCATTTCATTTAATGTATCCATCTATTATCTATTCTGTAGCTTACCTTGAAAATTGTATTTCTGGAAATGGAAAGGATTACAGAGGAACTGAATCTAAAACAAAGTCTGGGATAACATGTCAAGATTGGGTATCGAACACCCCCCATCAACCAAAGTACAGTTTTAGTCTATCTTCTAACACTTTTACACATCTTTGTAATAGGATAATGATTTGATTTCTGTTATACTCAAATAAATAATATATATATGTATATATATTTATATATATACATTTCGTCACAGACGAGTGGACGAGTGGATTTTTCGGGCCCTGTATATATATATATATATATTACAGTATATGTGCAAAAATACACACAGGTGCTCATGTATAAGCAACAAACTGAATTATATATCGACAGCTGAGATATAAAATAATAGCAGAAAGAGCACATGATGATCTACATAAAAGAGAAAAAGAGGATGTTTTATGCTCAAAATAATATTGAGCACTTACGTAACTTATTTAGGTTAAGGTGCCAAAGTTTTGTCCCAAGCAAGTACCAAAGCTTTGTCAGTGCATTTACAATAATGACCTTTAATTCTATGATTGTAGGCATGATAACTTTAGAAAATCATATACCAGAAAGCTCAGCATAAACATACTGATGGTCACTGCTGTTCAGGTACACTTAGGGGGTTATTCATAAAGCTGCCAAAGGCAGCCGTGTGAATAACCGACCCGAACTGAAGTGAGCCGAACGCTGTTCGGCTATTCACTTCAGGCTTGTACAGCTGATTTCAGCCGTACACCGACTGAAATCAGCCGTACATTGGCTTGCTGCGGCTGGCTCAGCATGTTCGGCCGACACGAATTGCAGAAGGAGTTCGACTCAGCTGATCCAACATCGGGATCGGCTGAGCCGAACCTCCGGCAGGCTTTTTGCTGAGGCCGGACAGCAGTGAGTATCTCTGTGGTACCAAGCAGAATAGAAAACCATTAAAAAAAACTAGAAAAAAAACAGCATAGGAATGCATAGCATGATTCCTATTGGCTATTTCACTTTGCAATATCCAATAGCAAGCTGGCTATTACACCCGTCCTCTGCTGCTGTCCAGGGGACGCTGATCTGTCTCTGCAAGTGGCCGGAGCCAGCCATGAGATGACAGCTAGCTCCGCCCAACAGTCAGTAGCAGGCTGTCGGCCGGCTTCAGCTTTCACCTCGGATCATTCGAGCCGAAGCATATGGCTTCAGCCAACTTCAGGAGCTGTACGGGGTATAGTGAATACAGCAGCCCTTCGGTTCTACTGAACCGAAGGGGTCCTGGGGCTGAAGCTAGCTGAAGGATCAGCCTAAGCTATGGCTAGATCCTTCGGCAGCTTTGTGAATAACCCCCTTTATGAAGTTATGGCAGGAATTATCATTGTGTCTTCAGTGAGGGCTGCAAGGATCAAGGGTTTGGCTCTAATCTTCAGCTTTAGGTCATAGTTATACATGTTACATCAACTTACTGTTCTCATCTGTTTTGTTTTCTTTCTTTCTTTAATAAATTACATTTTATTTGCAGCCTTACCTAAGGTAAAAATCAATTAAAACTGTACAGATAAAAAGAAAATGATTCACATGTGGTATATGAATGCATAAAAATCTTACGTTAGTTGGCTAGGAAAATCTTTATGTACTTTTATAAAAGAGAGAAATGGGGATAGAAGAAAGGAAAAGGCAAGGAGGGAGTAGCTGGCACATAATGACCAAACGTTTTTACAGAAGAGTATCAAATTCACCACGCAGCATCCATTTTCACGATCAAAACAAAGGAAATGTAACCCACACAGGATAGGTTCCTATTGAGCTATAAATAGGCGATCCATGCCATACTGAAGGGATACAGTCTAGGTTGGAGCTGTAAGTCTCTTCATTGTTCAAATAAATAAGGTTTACATATAACTATTTTGTATTCTGTTTACCTGCACATTTTCAAATAATTTAACATGCAATTAATATAATATAGTTTGCTTTGTAGTGCATTCATTTATTTTATTGTGAGGCACATTAGTTGTCTTTAGAGCAAAGGAAGGAGAAATGATCTAAAGAAGATCAAATCAAGACCAGTAATAACAAGGGTCGGAGTACCTTATCTAGTACAAAAATAGTTTATTCAAATATAATTAAAACACGGATCATCAAAGGAGATCAACAACCACCACCTGAAACCCCAGACAACCTGCAGATAAGCCCATAGCCCACGGGGTCTCTAAAACTGAAGACTAAAGGACATCCCTATACAACCTGATTTAATTTGTACCAGCAGAAGTGACATGATTCAAAACTGATTCAGCAACTCACACTGGCCTGGAGGAAAACGGCACATGTGAGTACTTACACACTAGACTTGTATACAAATCTTCTGGATACTTATCAATGTTTGGCAACACTTAATAAGTTGATGTCTCAATTCTAACTCTGCGGGACTATATTCCAATACTAAGTAGCCAACATTGAAAAAGGATAATCATATCCCATTCATCTGTACCACTACAGGAACAGTGCATGAAGGGAAAGAGAGACAGGAAACAAAACACACAAAAGAGCAAGGCGAAGGCGAGCCGAGACCAGGACCAGAGTTCCCCATGGTACCTGCTATAAATCATAAAAGCACAGGGCAGAAAGAGCCCAGGCCTGGCATAGATGTAATTCACCGGACCACAGCCAGGATAGGTACCACGATCACTCAGGGATGAATCATTCACCCAAGCCGGATGTACTACTCACCCATTTGTCCAAAAGTTGAAGTCGAACTGGAAATGGGTCTTTTAACATCTTAATGATCAAAGCACACTAGCAAACCCACCAAGGAATGGCTCAAAAAGAAGAAATAGAGGGTTGTGGACTGCCCTTTTCAAATACATCTATTGATTTTTGTTGTTGAATAAATTAATAAAAATAACATTGTGTTTTATTTAAATATGTCACCTTTATCTGTAGGCACTGTTTGAATAATGATCTAATGTTTGCTTGTTCATAAATTTTGGAAAAGGTAACAATTTACATTGACTCAAAAAGCTTCACATCAGCAGGGATATAATAGGGTTGATTTGCTAAAGGCAAAAGGTATTGCTTTGCAAAGGTATTTTCTCTTAACTTAGTAAATGTGGTGAAAACTCACGTTGTCAAGAGAAAGGAACATTTAAAAAAACAGTATTTTTCTTGCACATTATATATTGAATGATGGAAGTCAGCAGAGCTTCATCTCATTCACTAAGCTAAGGAAAAATTTACTTGCAAAGTGAACAACCTATTTCCCTTTAGTAAATCAACACCTATATGTTAGCATTTGATGACATGTTTAGCACATTTTACATTTTTATAGTGCCTTACTATGACACTGTTTTTTCATTTCCAGCTTTACTCCTGAAAATTTTCCAAATGAAGGGCTTGAGGCAAATTTTTGTAGAAATCCAGATGGAGATTCACAAGGACCTTGGTGTTACACTACAGACCCAAAGCTTAGATTTGAATTTTGCAACATACCCCAATGTGAAGGTCAGAATGTGTTTAATTATTGTGTTTAAGGTGTTTAATTATATGTTAAATATAAGTATATACTTACATATAACTGCCTGTCGGAAAGGAATGTCTCTACTATTTAAAAGTGCTAGGCTAAGAGTATTTAACTAAAAACTGTAAATTAGGCTAGCTTTCATGATCTACTTATGCAACAAAGTATATACAGTAATTGCATTAATTGACAATATTAACAATGATTTAATGCTTCTTCTGCAGAGGATTGCTTTCATTGCAGTGGAGGAAATTACAGGGGGGAAATTTCCAAGACTGAGTCAGGCTTGGAGTGTCAGAATTGGGATTCACAAACCCCCCATTCTCATGGTTACAACCCTGCAAGGTAAGATTACAGTGCAAAACTTCTGCTCACAGAATACTAAGCGTTTTATCTACAGGGGTTCTTACGTAGAAGCTTAAAAAATATTATAATTAAATATACTGATATTTTGGCTAAAATATTGTGTAGTGTGTGGCCTTAATTACTTAAATATCAGTATTACACTGATTAATCTTTAATAGTATACCTTTCATTGCTGATTAATAAGGCACATGGCTCCCTTCATCTTCATATGAAAATAGGTACTATTCTGCAACAGTAACAGTCAAATCTCTAACACAGCGTAGGTTTGGTGGTTGCCACCAAGACACTTGCTTTTGCTTACCCGTTGGATATCCTATGTCTGTTGTTCTGTTATTTTACCATTACTCTTACCTCCTGTGCTTTATGTAATCAATTCAATGTAAAACCTTTTTTCTGCAATACATACTCAGATAACAAAATAGGTCAAATTAAGAAGAAGGACAGAACCAAAACAAACTTTTAAAATTGTTATTGAGAATTATATTTTTTGTTTATTTCCCTTTGGCTGCCTCTGAATACTTGTTTGTTAATCAGTAGCACAGAATGGGAGGGGATAAAGGAGCTTCTTAGAGGAATCACAAAATTTGTTTGAAAACAAATATGCTTCTAGATCCTCCATTTTTGTAGCTTTACCCTGGCAAACCAGGGGACTCTGATAGATCTGCAAATAAAGCTTCATGCTTCAACTAGTTCACACTGATTTATATACCATTTCTTGTAGGCACAGAATATTAGTTGCAAGGAAAATGATGAACTCTGTACTGAAATATTTTGCATTGCATCATTCTTGTGTGTCTAGGGAAGCATGGGTATTAGATATGTGCCTTGCTATAGCTAGCTGATGTGTCAGCTAGCAACATATGTTGCTGTCATTAGTAAGGACATTACATACTGTACTCTGTGTGGAAGATACTGTCTGACAGGTGTCAGAAACCAACTCCTGTTTTGTTTATGGGTTTTGGTGATGGTTTAAAAAAAAAAAAAATACTAGGGATGCACAGATACTTTTCGAGTACCAGTGCAGATACTTGCCATTTTCATGAGAACTACCAGTGTTGCACCTGTGACCTGGTTCTGGCACTCCACCACTGTTCTGAAATAATTAGTCTGTATTGTTTTAGAAAAACTGTCACATGAAAATAAACAAAAATGTATCAGTACTCGTACTTGTAAGTACTCGGCAAGTACCAGTACTCGTACTCGCAAAACTGGTATCTGTGCATCCCTTTATTTATATTTATAAAAACAAAATCATACATTAAAACTGAGATGTACAAATCCCAGGAGCTCCGTGTGCTCCTTACAAATGACAGCTGCCTACTAATTCTTGAATTTTTCTCTAGTGTAGTCTTGGAGCTCAAAAGTATCGGTACATGTACTCGTACTTGTACTGAGTACTGTACTTGGTATCTGTGCAACCCTAATAAATACTCTATATTAATGTATGCAATGCCAATTTTTTTGTAAAATATGACATATTTGAAAAAAAATCGCTCATAAACATGCAACATGTTCATTTTTAGCTATATTTTACTGTGCCTTAATTGCAGGGCAGTAGCTACCATGGGGTGAGTAAGGCACTCACCTCAGGGGCAATTGAGAGGGGTCGCAGACATTGAGAGGGGGCGCAGCCAGGGCCGGCCTAGCTGCACCCCCTCGCCCCTGTTGCCATGGCAAGCACAGGACGCCATGGCAACAGGGGCACCAAGCGGCCAACGCAGCCGCAGCTAGGCAGGGAGAAGAGGGGCGGCACAGGCTTCAGCTTCTCCTTGGATCCCCGCTGCTCTCCCCCCGCCTGGAGGCGGGGCACATGGCGTCACATGATGCCGCGCATGTGCAGCATTGGGTGGCATCATACGGCTGTTGGGGGGGGGGGGGCACAATTTTCTGTTCTTGCCTCGGGAGCAAAAGGAGCTAGCTACGGCTTTGCTTAATTGTATAACATTGTATAACGTATAACATTTCTTTCTAGTTTTGGAGAGAGTTGGGAAAGTTTACAACTCCTAGTAGGTTATTTTTTGTTCTCTGTGTCCTGTTTGGGAAATTTCCCTTTGCTTCTACCGGTAAATGAGAGGGAATCTCTCCAAAGTGAAGGGAATTCCTCTTGTAGTTAGTTGTCACTGGAACAAGTGTTCCCATTGAAAGATCTGCCTTCACCTCTAATTCTGGTGACAACATTTTGGATTTCCAACAATAAAAACTTGACAGGGGTTGTAACGCTTCTGCTCTCTCTCTCTATCTAAAATAACAAAAAGAAAAAAACTGGCTATATATATATATGTTTGAATAACACTGACAGCCTCAATAAGCTGTATTCACAGGGAAACTCAGAGAACAAAAGATTGATTGGGTATGCACTAACTTAAAAATTAGATTCAGTGAGGGGAATTTATCAAAACTGGAGCAGACAAAATATGTAGCAGTTGTCCATGGCAACCAATCAGCTCTCTTCAGTTTGTTCCATTATGATTTCAAAATGAAAGATAGACGCTGATTGGTTGCCATGCTGCTCCACATTTTGTCTGCTCCAGTTTTGATAAATTCCCCTCTGTATGTCTCCAGCCAAAACCTTTTTTTTACCTTAGAGAGGATAGGATAGAGTGAAAAAGGCTTAAAAACTTATTTCTGACTATGTTCCATTTATGGAGATTTCACCTCACTTCTGTGACAGATATAACACCAACAGGAATAAAGAAAACATTACAAAATTCAGATGTTCTATTACTTACCCACCCTAAATGCAAAGGTTTTAGTTAAAATTGGATTTCAGTTAATGTAAATCAAGTGGCACACGGTAGATGCTTGCAAGCTAAATAAAGTGGTATCAAAGCTTGCATTTAACCTCCTTGGCGGTATTCCCAAGTGTAGCTCGGGGTTACTTCCCATACCCTGAGCTACACTCGGGAATATCCCACAGTATTTACTTACCTTGTCCCTCGAGCCGTGCGGTGTCCTCCGGCCGGCGCCGGCATCTGTCTTCCGGGTTCCGTCCCTTGCGAGCTGACGCGTCGCATGGGGGCGGAACCGGCGGGAAATTCGAGGAAAAAACCCGGAAGAAACGACAAAATGAAATAACGAAATAAATCCGGAAAAAGGTTGCGCCGAAAAAATAACGAAAAGCGAAATAATCATACCGCCAGGGAGGTTAAAGTACTCTGTCCCGGGGTTTCAAATGTTATAAAACTTTGTAAAGTCAACTTGAACATTCACTTTGCAAAGAATACTCAATCATGTAAATGGAAAATAAAAAAACAAATAGATGGTGGAAGTCAGCACAACTTCACCTCCTTCACTAATTTAAGTGAAAATTCATTTTTTTAAAGAGAAAATTTGCTTAGTGAACACAGTGAAGGTGTGTTGACTTTACGCATCCAATCATGTACAAGCAAAAATACAGTTTTTTCGTTTTTCTTGCACTTGATTGGGTATTATTCGCAAAGGGGAATTTCTACTTTCTTCCACCTCATTTACTAAGGTAAGTGAACATTTATTTTGAAAATGAACACGCTCTACTCCATTAGTAAATCACCTCACCATCTGTTTTTTATTAACCATTAATAAAAATGAAGGTGGGAGCCTCCCAAGCTATAACTTGATTGGTTGTGGTGAATATATATGGAAGAAATTTAAATGTATGATTCTAAAGGCCATCTGGCCATGCGTGTTCAGTAAAGCTGTAGAGCAGCGGTCTTAAACTCAATTTCCTCGGGGGCCACTTGACAAATGTTTTTCTCCCATGGGGGCCGCTTGCCAAATTTCATACTTTAAAATAAAATGTAACTATATCCAGTATGGTACAATGGACCCCAATACAGTACACATACAATAAGGCCCCATTCATATCTGTAAATTTAGGTGCGATTAGGCATTCCTTGCGTTTTCCTGTAGCAGGAATGGCTAATCTGGTGTTTACAGGCGACAGCTGTCACCCATTCAAGTTAATGATCAGGTGACAGCCGCTGCATGTGAACTCCTGCACACCGTATGTAATGATATGTGATATGATTACATGCAGTTAGAAAACACTCACCCTGGATGCACAACTGAGAGTGATTGATTCCGAACCGAATGTAATCATATCACCAACACATGCGGTGTGCAGGCGTTTACATGCAGCTGCTGTCATCTGATCATTAACTTGTATGGGTGACAGCGGCCGCTTGTAAACATCAGATTAGCCATTCCTGCTGCAGGAAAACGCAAGTTCTTGACGCAGGAATCCCTAATCGCATGTAAAGATACTGGTGTGAATGGAGCCTAATGCACTCCTCCCACCCGTACACATAAAAAAAATCCTACCCATGCACAAATAGAAAATAACATTCCATACACATAAAAAAAAACTAACCCTGCAGAAATAACATGATCTACTCCCCCCACACATAAAATACAATCCCAGTCGCCCCACGGGCCAGTACTTTAAGACCGCTGCTGTAGAGGGATTCTAATATATGCTTACAGTCAGTGCGGTGGATATTATTTAAAAGGTTCTGGACCAAAGCTGTTCAGCCCTCAGGCAGCGCCAGAAAATGTGTTTGAGGGCCCATTCACACCAATTGCAGGGCATTCCAGAGCGGTAGCTGCTGGAACACACAGCAATCGCTCACTAAACTTCCCCCTTCGTTCTGGGGCGGGAGGGGGCGTTCCGTTCCACTGCAAACACAAAAAAAAGAGCATGCAGCATTTTTGCGTTTCGCAGTGGACCGGAACGCAGGCAATGTTTTGCCACGCTTTCAATCACACTGCGGGCGGGGATACATATCTGCGATGCCGTTGACTTCAATGCACCAACACGCCCCAGAGCGAAGGGCGGAGTTTAGTGAGCAACTGATGTGCGTTCCAGCAGCTACCTCTCTTGAATGCACCACAATTGGTGTGAATGGGCCGTAAATTTAACCACACCCACACAACACAAAATCATAAATGTAAATAGCTTGAAACAAATGCGTGTTCAGCTATGGGCTAGGTAGCAGCACATTGCGTATTTGTAATCTGACTGGATGGAAGTGGAATTTACAGAACAATGCACTGTGGTCTCTCAAATCTGCTCATAGTCTTCTCTGCTCTGCCATGTTACCCATCAATCTCTCCCATTTAGTTGTGTATGCAGTACACCCAAGGTTTATCCAGCAGGGATACATAAATGTAGGGTTAGAGTGCAAGGGAAGGTGGACCATTCAAGTATCTACATTTCAAGTGAGTCACAGTAAAGGGAGATGCACTCACACACATTGAGTACAATCAGTCAAATCAATCAATGAAAATATTTCAGTTGAAGTGGACCTTGAAGTGGAAATTTCACAGTTGGAATTATGGTGTCCTGGATACTAGTGAAATCCTTGTAAAAGTGCTGTAAAAAAATCAAAACCCGCAAGAAATACCAGCACAGCACAACAAACATACAAGTGAAGACTGGGTAACTGGTGTGCTCCATAATGGTTAAACTAGTCCACATTGGGGGTGCTTTCAGAGAAATCCCTAGAAAACAAGGTGCACACCCCTAAGTTTCTGATACCTGACAGATACAAGGCTTTTCTTCACCTCTGGTATTATGAAGGAGGGATGTAGATTTATTTGCAACTTACCTGCCTCCAGAGAGGATGTAGAACTGAATAAGTTTAAGTTTAAGATCAACACACCAACACTGACTGTAAGATATCTTTAATAAAATCCCTACCATCCTGCCATAAAGGGTCATAACATTATTCAGAGGGGGCTTATTTCTTTAGGTCCCCTTCTTTATAAAATATTCCTGGAGACAAACATCTTGGAAGCATAGGTTTTTTATTTTGCACTTTTAACAATTCACCAGGCAGGATCTTAAAGCCCAAAGTACACCTGTAGCAGTTCAGCAAGCTGACATTAACAACTTATGTAACACACAGTGGAAATACTGAAGATACTGGTGCCCATCAGCATTAAGCACCAGTGCTTTGAGAAGGCTATCTCTTTTTTAAAACACAACTCTAAGTACTTCCCAGTATCTATTATGTAACAACACAAGAAAAGAAAAAAACACAGACAGTGCAAATAGCAATTCTTACTATTCATTTAAGCCCAGTACTCATAATGAATTATAAACTCACATGCGCTATAAATACTGATTTGAAATTATCTTTCATCTTGATTGTATGCTTTTTTTCCATTACTGAGGTTTAATGAAGTGAGCAACAACTAGCATGTAATGCTGAAAGATAATTACAAGTGGGAATACCGCTCAGTATTTGATGCATCAGTTCATATAAACTGTATCTATGTTTTCAGCATTCCAGAAAAAAATCTCATTAAGAATTACTGCCGGAATCCAGATGGAGAACCTCGACCATGGTGCCTTACTACTAACCCAAACAAGCGGTGGGAATACTGCAATGTTCCACGCTGTAGTGAGTGCTGAAGTTTAAATGCCTTTGTATTTATTGGACAAGAACAATTCACTTTGCTCAGATTTCACTATTACATCACCATGGTGTTTACTTTTCTGCAGAGAACTTATGAGTATAATGTAATGCCATAAGCTTGGTAAATGATCCAAAATATTTTTACAAATATTTGGTTTTACAATTACAATTTTAGTTGAATCCTCAAAACTACAAAGTATTTGCATTTGTATGTAATAATTCTTAAAGGAGGGAGTGGATATCTATATGATTAGCAAGTTAGGCAAACAATCTCATAGGCCCAAAATTAAAGGAAGGGTCCTTATAAAATATTGACCATTTGCTACACGATATCTATGACCATTGACTATTTTGCCGTTGCATTTATTGTGCTTAGGTTTACACTGATTGCATGAAGAAAAAAGTATGGATTCAAGTATTTTTTAATGGTTTATTTTTTGCATTTAAAAGCCTCTAATCCCCCTCCATCACCAATGGGATTGCAGTGTTTGTCTGGAAATGGTGAGTCATATCGAGGAAATATTGCTGTCACAGCATCAGGAAAGACTTGTCAGGCTTGGAATGTTCAGGAACCCCAAATACACACCAGAACCCCAGAGAACTACCCCTGCAAGTAAGATATTGTGTTTGATTTATATATATATATATGTATAACAATGTTAGCAAAGAGCAAATAATTTATAGTGAAGGTGCAATCAGATCTCTGCTTTAAGGCTGGCTTCACACTATTATTGTGTTCAGGTAACACAAGCCACTCTGTGAGGTGAATTTCAATGGCATTTATTTAGTATTCATACATTTAGAAGGGCACAACAGCGCTTAAAGGAGAATTATGAGGCGAGTGATTTTAACTCAGCCTCATAATCTGAGCAGACCTATGACAATTAAACTGTCACAGGTCGGCTCAGTAGATCGGGAAGTAAGCGAACACATACTGTCGCTCGCTCACTTCTCGATCTATCCCTGCAGAGAGCCGTGACTGTCACTCACGGCTCCCTGCAGGGATTTCCCCCCCCCTCCCCGATCCTCCACCACTGACTGGCGGAACGGAGGGGTCAGGTACAGCTGGCTCTGCCTCTAGATAGGCAGAGCCAGTTGTCACTCACGCAGCTTTGTTGATCCAGACAGCATTGTCGGGATCCGTTCCGGCTGTGGTGTCTCAGTATACTGCGAGCTGTATACTGAGCTTTGGGTGACGGGAGGACGCTAGTTTGTGTCCTCCCGTTACCTTTAGGAGAACTATTGGGAAAAGCCCTGACCCCATAGTTCTCCTTTAAGTAAAGTAGGCCTGCACTGCAGCACTCAACAACACACATGCTGTGTTCGAATAAAGGTGCAGTGCCTGTGTTCCTTCCATTACTATGCATTGGCAGCCTATTTTAAATTATTAAAACAATGTGATGTCTAAATGCAACACACATTACCCTGTGAAATTGTGCATGCTAATGTGCTTCCGCACACTAGCGGAGGAGACAAGTGTGAAGGGTCCCTCACTCAATATCATTTTGTGAGGGTCCCAGAAGAAGACTGTGATCCATACAGACTGAAGAGTATGGCTGTGGATGCCTAGAGACACACACAATATGTAAATATGCTTCCCTGAAGATGTAGGCTCTGGATCTACCTGATCTTCACCAAAGCCTCTGGTAGTGGGATCATAACTTATATAGAAGGCAAAATGGTGTGTTTCATGAGAGTCTCACTGGTGGCAAGTGGCAGATAAGCACGTTAAGGTTCCAGTCATTTAGACCAGTTTGTAGCAAAGGGTAAAATTCAACCAGGTGGGCAAAGTGCCAGAGAGTTAGCCAGAGTTTATTGCCTGGGTTAACTAGGACTGAGAATAAAAAACAGAGAAATAAGAAATAATGGTGATGAAAGTCTGTAAGGGTATACAGTAAAGTTAATTTGCATGTTCAGTTTAAACCTCTCATCTCATCTGCATTATACCTTTTAGATCTGGATATTGACATACAGATCTGATATTTTCTAATGCAAATATATATTTTCCTAGGAATCTAGAAAAAAACTATTGCAGAAACCCTGATGGTGAGTCCTTGCCCTGGTGTTATACCACAGACAAATCAAGACGATGGGAATATTGTGAAATACCTAGCTGTGATTCACAGCCTGCTGGTAAATACATTATGTTATTAAAATATATCGTGTTTTATTTTTGTTTCACAATGAATGTATATAAGAAATATTTATAGAAACAATGTCAACTTGTCCATTCAGGGCAAAGTGGCAGTGACCACCTTATATTCACATCTACAGCACTACCCTCCTTTTCCTTCTGTGGCTGCTACTGCAAAATACCTGGTGCTTCTGGGTATTGGCGAGCATGTGACCCTCTCGCATGATGCAAAGATTGGGTCTAGCAGAAATTTGATAGGCCTAAGGACTGTCTCATGATGGACAACACCGCTCCCTCTGAGCTCCAACACCATATGAAAATTGGTATTTTGGCAGCAGCTGTGACAGAGGAAGGAGTGGTGAGGATGGTAAACATGATAATGCCTATTTAAATATAATCAAAAATGATAAACACTGGAATCTATATAGTAAATACTGAACTCCAGACAATGTGCTAAAAATACTATATGCTTATATGAGTAATGTTTTTTTCTGTGGGTAGGTAATCCTCTGCAGCCAGTCTTGTGATCCTGTGTCCTTGACAGAAAGCACAATTGGTCTATCACTGCAGTAACAGCTCTAGAACAGGAGAGTGTGGGATCCATTCAGAAAAGGATAAATGTCCGCCTCTTTCCAGGCCTACTCCACCTTACGCCCTCTGCCATGCTACTGCAGTTTCAGATGTGATTGTAGGACTCTGCTTTGAAAGAGGCTTCTGATGCGAAGGGGGACCTCTGATGTAGAAGGGGGGCTCCTAGTATGAGGCAGGATTGCTGATGTAAAGGGGCACTCTTATGTTGAAGGAGAGGTTCAGATGTGAAGAGGGAACCCCACCATTTTGTGTAGGGTCTCTACTTTTTACATTTTAGAACTGGGGTACCTTGAGATTTTGCATACTTTTAATTTGTGCCATGACTAAAAAAAGGTTAAAACACTGATCTAACCAACCAACCATGACCTTAATATTAATTTTCTACCCCGTAGTAGATAGCGAACTCTGTTGTAATACTGTAATAAAATATATGGTTGTTCAGCATTTGCTTTAATTAAATAAATTACAGAAATATATTTTATCATATGACTAAAGCTGGACATAGACAATAGATGCCTGGATCAGGAAGCAATCAGGAAGCAATTGGTAGAGGCAGGCATCCAAAAAAGGACCACTCTAGGGGGAAAGTGTAACTGGTAGGGTTAAGAAACCTTGTCTAGCTGCTACTCTTCCCCATGAGGTCATTTGTCTCTGTTTGCTGTGGGCCAGTTTTCCCCACACTTTATTTATTTAAAAATGTATGTGAAGGTGAGCCAAGCAAATGTCTTTAAGAGACTGCCTCTAAGCAGCCTTTAAGTAGTGTAATATTTTTAATATAGTGGAGTTGGATTTCTAAAGTATACCTGTGCTTAGCTTAAACCTACTAAACTAGTAGTAGGACTACAAAGCACTTTAATTGTGTTACTGATGAGTTTGGGTGTCCCAAAGCACTCTTAGTCAAGTTCCCCTCCAACTCAAAACTCAAGCTCTGGTCAGCCCGCATCGGCTTCCTGCATGTCATCATTGGTCAGTGAGTCCACTCATCACATTGAGGGGCCACTAGTGACCTGTGATAGACAAAGGGGATAGGTGTGTTCCAATTTGGAATCTAAATATTTACTAGGGCTGTCCAGATACCAGTTCAGATACCAGTGCTGATACTTGGCATTTTCAGGAGAACTACCAGGGTTGCAGGGGTTGCAGCTGGGACTTGGCTCTGGCGCTCCACCACTGTCCTGAAATCATTAGTCGGTGTTGTTTTAGAAAAACTGTCACATGACAATAAACAAAAATGTATTAATACTTGTATCTGTGAGTACTTGGACAAGTATCCGTACTTGAAAAAATGGTATTGGTGCACATTTATTTAAAAAAAATCATACATTAAAACAGGGATGCACAAATCCCAAGAGCTCCATATGCTCTTTAAAAATGACAGCTGCCTCCTAACTTTTGAATTTTTCTCTAGTCTAGTCTTGGAGCTGAAAAAGTATCTGTAGATGTACTTGTACTTGCATAGTAGATTGTATTCATTTAAATAAAGATAAATTATTACGCTTTTCTGTACAGTTATACCTGCGCCTACCGCACCTACAGTAGAATCAGAATGTTATGAGGGTAATGGAGGGAATTACCGAGGCACAACTTACATGACGATCTCTGGTAAAAGATGTCAGGACTGGAGCTCTCATGTGCCACATGCACATACTAGGACACATGACAAATTTCCAAATGCGTAAGTGAGATTGCTTTCTTACATGATGTATAATTTATCCCCATATTTATGCTGCCTTTATTACAGAGGATAAACATCCTAGAAAAGCACAGTTGCGATAGAACTAAGACAGACAGTCTGCCTAAGTTCTAACATTTGTCCTAAAAGAAAGCTTTTATAGCTAGAAGTTTGCTATATAATAAGATTATTTTGCTAGATTCCATTTTATTCTGTTTAACAATAAAAAATACACTTTCTCTTGTTTCCTATTTTTTTATTAATTACAGGTATAACATGGTTCTAAACCCTGGTGCAACTTCCCTTGGAGGAAAAAACGTATCTTACACATTACATTTATATTTGCAGGGGACTGGAAAAGAATTACTGCAGAAATCCAGATAATGACAAAGGCCCATGGTGCTATACCACAGATCCTCATGTACGATGGGAGTATTGTAGCCTGAAGAAATGCACTGATGTACCATCTGTTGAACAGAAGCCTATACAGACAACAAAGCCTACACCTGTATCTACCAGTCCAGGCAAGCAGAGAAACACTCCAGTTGTTACTTTCTAAATTGAAGATAGTATAATCACCAATACACACATAGGGGTCCATTCACTAAGCTGCCGTAGGCAGCCGAGTCAATGACCGACCTGAAGTGAAGTGAGCCGAACACTGTTCGCCTATTCACTTCAGGCTGGTACGGCTTATTTCAGACGTATATCGGCTGAAATCAGCCGTAGTAGCAGTGTTTCTCTCCTGGGCAGCCGGGAGCCGCTCGGCCAGCTTCGGCTTTCAGCGCGGCTCAGCTGAGCCGAGGCATATGCGTTCGGCTCGACTGAGCCGCTCGGCCACGTTCGGGAGCAGTAGGGCTATAGTGAATAGCCCGTACAGCACCCCTTCAGTTCTACTGAACCGAAGGGGTCCTGGGGCCGAAGCTAGCTGAAGGATCGGCCGAAGCTACTGCTAGATCCTTCGGCAGTTTCGTGAATAGACCCCATAGTATACACTTGAATCTTCCTTTAGTTTATTCAATTGTCATATTGCATCACACCTGATAAAACACACCCAGTTACCAATGCATGCATTATTTGTGCACTCAAAAACATTCTTTAAATTCACTTAGGGTCCATTCGCACTTTTGTTGAAGTAATTCATGGGTGTCACTGATCCTTATATTGCACTGCAGCATGCGTGTTACTGCAGTTCATTCATTTTGAATTGGGCCCAGTGCAAGAGAAATCGCTCTTGTGCTTGTTTCTTTGCAGTGCACAGTAACACACATAATTGCACTATGCTGGATGCTATACCATGTGTTGTGTCATGCAGCATTTTGAATTATTATAAACAGGCCCAACTGTCTTGAGATGCACCCCTCTATTTTTCCTGGTTTCACTGAGACAGAAAGTGTGAAAAAAAATCTATAGTTTTAGAGTTTTAGGAGATGAGGATAAATATCTGATAGGTGAAATTTTCCATTGACAACTATTTAAAATGGTTCACTTTTTGACATTTTCTGCTGTGTCTCTAAGACAGAAAGTGAAGGGAAAATCTCCCAAGAGAGACACAGACAGCAAAAAAAGAACCTAACCTTTTCCTATTTTATCCAAAACTAGAGCAAAAAAGTTTGGCTATAAATACACTTTAAACCCCATCTCCAGGCTGAAAAAATACTCTTGTAGTCTTCCCACTTCCCCAGTGCTCTCCTCTTCTGCCTGTCACACCAGACTGTGGGCAGTCCCTTGGCATAATCACGTATAATGCAGGGCTAATAACCCTGCCGTTTGTAGAGGAGGCAGGGGTGTGACAATTGCCAGAAGCGTTTAGAGAGGAGGCTTCAAAGGATGGTTACACAGATGGAGGGACCCTGCCAGAGCAAGGAATACGTATTGCAACTTATCTCTACCGCTACCGAAAGGCAAAAAGAAGCATGTAACCCTTGCAGTATGGGGGCCTCACTGCAGGGGTAGTAATTTTTTGTGCTTGGAGGTGGGCTCTAAGTAACCTACCTAACCTCTAATGGCTAACTTTGTTCTGCCTGTTTTTTGGGGGATGAGGATAGAAACTTTTAACTATCTGTAAATCTGCTTCGGTCAACTCCCTTGTTCAATTTCATTATATTTTAACAGTGGTGAAAAAACAGAAAAATCTAATTTGCAGATAACTGTGGCAATTTATGAGGATTTTTATCCTTTTCTTACTATTAAAGTTTTGCAGATTTATGCCACTCTACACCAGATACAATCCATTATTTTCAATGGAGAGAATGTGAGGAGAACTATGTATTTCAAATAATTTGCAGTTTTAAACTTTTATAAAGCAGAGACTATTGTAGCGACAAAATGGGGTCAAATTGACTGCTGTGCACTGAAGAAGAAAAAAATAAAAGTTTTTTTCTTGATGGTACATCACAGGACACATGGAGTTATTTCTCAAACCAATGGCTTATGCAGCTACCTTCAGTCGGCTGGACACTGGCAAATCAAAACCTTAAAGGAGAACTATGAGGTGAGTGCTTTTCACTCACCTCATAGTTCTAGCCGACCTGTGACAATGAGATTGTCACAAGTCGGCTCGGTAGATCGGGAAGTGAGCGAACACATACCGGCGTTCGCTCACTTCTCGATCCTGTCACGGCTCTCTGCTGTGACAGGGGAGGGACTGGATTCCCCGCTCTGATCCTCCAGCGCTGACTGGCGGAACAGATGGCTTAAGGTGACGGGAGGACGCTAGTTTGTGTCCTCCCGTTACACTAAGGAGAACTAAGGGGAAAAGCCCTAACCCCATAGTTCTCCTTTAAGGACAGCTCTGTATAAACCCTCCCACTTACAGCCTGCCTATGTTTTTTGCTAGTGTTCTTAGGAGATGGACACTTTCCCTCTGCTCTCAGAGAAGCACAAATTTGTTTGCACTTTTCTGCTCAAGACTCTTCTAGCAAGCTAACCTTGTTGCTCACAAGCACTGTGGCAAAAAGCAACAGCTATCTAGATTAGTTATTTTCCTCGGCAGAGCCTTGGTGGTCTGTACCCAGACACTATCAAAAGGAAGATGTGCATTAATGTGTTCACTGGATCCTGCATGGGGCACTCACTTGTATTCAGGCGCATATCTGCTGCAAGGCAAACAAGGCGTTTACCTTGAGCAGCACTTTCTGGGGGTCGGCAAAAATGCCACGCCCAAGACAGTCAGGAGAGCTGGGCTGCACTGCCTAATCGAGGAGGAGGAGCAGTGGAGGAGCAGTAGGAGGGGGTCGGGTCTTGGTCCCCGCAGCTCCGGTCGGGCGGCGGAGAAAGCCGGGTTCCCGAAAAGCTGGTCGGACGGCGGAGGAGGCCGAATCCTCGAAGCGCCGGTTGGGCGGTGGAGGAGGACGGGGACCAAGCAGCACTAGTCCGGCGCGGTGGTGAAGGAGGCCAAGTCCACCAGCAGGCGGTGAAGGACAGCAGATGCAGGTAAGAGGATCACACTGTGGTAAAGGGATCCTGCAGAGCCCAGCATTGATTCTGCACAGCCTACCTGAGAGTCTCAGCTGGGCTCTGCAGGGTCTCAGGTGGGCTGTGCAGGATCTGTGGTGGGCTCTGTGGGGGTCTATGGTGGGCTCTGCAGGGTCTCAGGGGGGCTGTGCAGGATCTGTGGTTACAGCCCACTACAGATCCTGCAAAGCCCCCCTGAGACCCTGCAGAGCCCACCACAGATCCTGCACAGCCCCCCAGAGACCTTGCAGAGCCCACCTGAGACCCCAGCTTTTCTGCTACGCTAATAGCGGAATATGTCAAAGCTGGATACAGCATGTGCGCTGTATCTAGCGACTGGCAGGTTACGCAAAAGGTTTTGAGCAGGGAGGGGTAGGACAAATTTAGTGTGGGGGAGGTGTCCACTGTAGCAGTCCCTTCATTCCCTATAGTGGATAATTTCAGACTTTTTTTGGGAACGGAAGCTGCTGTCTCTCTTTTTGTAGGTTTGGCCCCATTTCTTTAAGTTCCATAGGCAGCCTGTGGAGCCACACAGCACCCGCACAGCCTCCCTCTGGGGCACTAGTCTGCATATGAACCCTCAATTTCCCTCCTCCTGGCATATGCTGAGCTGTCCACATGCTGCTACCGCTGGTGCTGCAACTCTGCGATACTATACAGGAGATCCAGATATTATAACATAGTATTTGAGGTTGAATAAAGAGATAAGTCCATCAAGTCCAACCTGTTGTGTGTATGTGTGTGTGTGTGTATAGGTCCATGAGTGTTCTCATTCTTAAGAGTACCTCTACCCTTGTACATTTCGGTCTCTCAGGAAGTCGTCCAAAAGCCTCTTGAATGATTCCAGATTAATTGAGGCAGGGAGTTCCAGACCCTAACCGCGCGAACTGAGAAGAACCCCCTTCGCCCCTTGTGTTCGAATTTTTTTTCTACCAGTTTTAGGTGGTGTCCTCTAATCTTTGTTACGGAATTAATCTCAAAGAGTTTGTTGCTAATGTTGCTATGACTATGGAACATTTTGTACATGAAAATCATGTCCCCCCTTAATCTCCTTACTTCCAACGTAAACATGTGTAAATTTAGTAGCCGTGTCTCATAGCTCTGGTCCTCCATCCCCTTTATGAGTTTGGTCGCCCTCCGCTGGACTTTCTCCAGTTCAAGGACATCCTTTCTGTGGACCGGTGCCCAAAACTGCACCACATACTCCAGGTGGGGCCGAACCATTGATGTGTAAAGTGGCAAAATGATAGACCTATCCCTGCAAAACATTCCCTTCTTGATGCAGGACAAGATTCTACTAGCTTTGCTTACAGCAACCTGGCACTGTAATCTATTATTCAGTTTGTGGTCTACAATGACCCCCAAATCTTTCTCCATATCCAACTTCCCTAGCGGCATACACCTGCATATCTGAACAGCTATGCTGGGTTACTGTTCTTGCCTGCAGTGTTGGGACACAAGGTGCCCTCCAGCCTCCACAGTAGTGAAAGCTGAGGTTTTCCCCACAATGGCAGATCATAACACTGCATTTTGGGTTTTCTCTCTGTTCCCATGCTTGGACCTTGTGGTCCAGAGATCGCCCAACAGTTTGTATTTTTATGAGGGTGCTAGACTTGATGGCAGACTCCTTTGAGGAAGCCCACTGTGCTCAGTTTTACTGCAGGCTGTTGCAGCTTAGCATTCTGGCTGCACAGGGCAAACAGGTTCAGTCCCTCTGAACCTTCTCATTCGCTTGTCCAGCAAGTCCTGTCTTGCTCTGGCATGGTGGAATTAGGGAAATACTTCCCTCCAATTGTCTGAAATGTGCTTAAAATGCCATGGATGCCAGGCTATCTGGCTGGGGAGGAGACCTGGCTTGCATGGACCATCGGAGAGGCACCAAACGTTGAGCAGCTCAAAAAGGAGTGGACTTGATTCTTGGTTGGATAGACCTTCACATCCCAGCCCTGTCCATTGTGCACATCCCTGGCATGGGAAATTAACAGATGGATTTCCTCAGTCATCAATGTCTGGACCACACAGAATGGTTCCTTCAAGCAGAAGTGTTTTGGGCCCTTTGTCACATGAGGAGGACATTAGACGTAGGCCTTCTGGCATTCAGGTTCAACCACAAGCTGTACAAGTTTGTTGCCAGGACCAGGGATCACAGGACCCTTCCCTCTGTTTTTTGTGACTTACTCTTGTACTGCTTGCTACAAAACTGAGGCAAGCTGGGAGTGGGATGGATTATGCAAGGCTGTCCTTACAGTTTTGCCTATGTCCAATCACCTGATGACAGCTGCACAGAATTACCTCCCTGTGTCCTGCGATAAACTCCAAGAAACTGATTTTACAGCTAAGTTAAAGGAGAACTATGGGTTAAGGCTTTCCTAGTTCTCCTTAGGGTAACGGGAGAACACAAACTAGCGTCCTCCCATCACCCCAGGCTCAGTATACTGAGACGCCGTTGGATCGGATCGGGGAGTGGGGAATCCAGCCCCTCCCCTGTCACGGCAGAGAGCAGTGATAGGATCGAGAGGTGAGCGAACGCCGGTATGAGTTCGCTCACCTCCCGATCTACTGAGCAGACCTGTGACAGTCTCATTGTCACAGATCGGCTAGAACTATGAGGTGAGTGAAAAGCACTCACCTCATAGTTCTCCTTTAAATCCTGTTTTCATTTTTAAATAGGCCCCATTATGTTCAAAGTGATATTTCCAATGTATTAGACTATACAATTTTTGTTAGTGTATTCAGTGCTACATATAATACTCTCTTTAACGTAAATCTTCAATAAATGCAATAAATTCTAATGTTGGAAAGTGGCACCAGAACATCAGTACAGGTCTTCAGAGCTCCTGTGCTGTTCTAAAGGACTACAATAGGTACAGTATGTGCAGAGATCTTTTTATGGTCTGGTGCACTTTAGTAACTTGCCAGTTCCTTAATACCAATCTACTCTCTTTATTTCTTATCAGGATTCAAATTGAAAGTATGCACATGCATTCAATTTTCTTTTGGTTTAAAATATCCAAGGAACTAGACAAATGAAATGCCTTATTTTGTGAGTAACACACAAAGCTAAGTCCAATGCACAATACATTGCTAACTAGTTTCATTTATTATTTCTGTCAGACTGCATTATTGGTAAAGGTCAAGATTATCGTGGCACAAGATCGGTCACTGTTAAAGGATATACCTGTCAAGAGTGGAGTTCCCAAACACCTCAGACACACAACAGTTTTACACCAATAACTCATCCAGAAGCTGGATTAGATAAAAATGTAAGATTGTTTGAGAATAAACAAATTAGTACATGTGTCACTGACCTTGAATCAGATAATGATAATGTAAAATCATATACTAAAAGTAAATTAATGTAATATCATATACTAAAAATACAGTGTGTATGCATGTATGTGTATAAAGTGTATATACTTCACAATAAAGTGTTTACAAGTATGTGGTATATGTACTGTATATATGTACTGTATATGTATGTGAATAGATAGATAGATAGATAGATAGATAGATAGATAGATAGATAGATAGATAGATAGATAGATAGATAGATAGATAGATTTTCCATGCTGGTATATAGATGGATACTTTTCCCTTTGTACCACAGTTGTTTGGTATAAGTATTACAGCTTGAAGCAGGCCAGTTGCAGTTCAGATGCACCTGCAAATAAAACTGAATAATCTCAGAATAGTCTTAAACTGATGTCAAACGCATGCTGCTTTTACCAGTTAAAGCACATAATCCCCACTGGCCCTTAATCAGCATTTTACTGAAGTAATTTTTAGCTGATTAGCTTTAAAACTGTAACTACTATATATTAAAAAGGGTGTATCAATAAATGATTTGCTATAAAATAGGTACCATTTTAGTTTACTAAAGTCCTAATACATACCTTTGTGTTCTCTAATGACAGTACTGCAGGAACCCAGATGGAGATATAAATGGCCCATGGTGCTTTGTAACAAACCCTGGCCCAGTCAGTTGGGATTACTGTGAAATTCCTGCTTGTGGTAAATGTTCTGCATACCCATTTCATTGCTTATACAAGATAACACAAAGCCTTAGAATTTAGAGTAATCTCTGAGAAACTACAAAGAGTTCATAAGTATTACTCTTGTGCTTTCTTCCTAACTTAGCTACTGCAATTTTCAATTACACGTGATCATTTTCTTATATGCATACATTTTAAGTTAGAAATTGTGTTATTACTGTACATTTACATTGGCCTTGGTGCCACCTTTTGGAATGAGATTGGTAGGGTTTTTTTTGTAAAATTAAACCATCACTAATCTTTCACAAAAAAGATTAGGGCTGTTTGACCCTTTATCACTCTTTAAAGGATAAGTGCATTTTTAGTGCATCTATATTTTTCCAATTACCCTCCCAACCTATTGATATACGTACCAGATACAGTATATTTATTGGGTAGTTGAAGTTTTTAAAGATGCAAGCTATTGAAACATGTTAGTTTTTTTTTTTATCAGGCATTATACAACACTGGATCTAAAAACTACATACTTATTATTAGGAAGAAAAACTGAAACCATAAAATAAAATGATATACTGTATATGACACCAAAAACTATGTACTGAAAGGGTCTGACTGATTGCATACAAATTGAATAGATTTTTTAGGCAGGCCTTTACATTGCATGGGTTTGGGAATGTAAGATAGATAACACAAAACATTGGCATAGCACATAAGGTTCCAGTGGTTTTCAGACCTACTATTGCATAACATGTGATGAAGAAATGCTTGCATTTCTAAAAATCTAAGTTAACCAAATAAACATATCATCCTAATTTCCAAACTTTCTGCACCAATGGATGGCTATTGGCCAAAAAGTTATAACAGCCTGCTACTATATATTTACTGAAACACTCCATAGTGCAGCACGGTCAACACTCTGTGCAGTCTCTTTTAAGAATCTTCCCAGTCCAGCACTACACCCCCTCCTGGGCATGCATGATTCAAACTCTATTGACTTGAAAAGAAAGCATTTCTGCATAAGCAAGGGTTGTGCATTTACTGAATATGTGCCTCACAGAGTGTAACTGAATTTGGCTACAATCATTAACCACTTGAGGATTTTGAATGTAGTAGATATACACCCTAACAATTTCCAATAAAGTCTCCAGGACTCATCTTTTGAGTTCAGCTCCTCTCCCCCTGCCCCCATTCCTCAGCTTCTATTACTGGTGACTACCGACTGTCAAAATGACAGCCGGGAATTGCTATGTATTACATAGCATGAATAAAATGACACTTGCAGATAATCCTAAAGTGTGATTGAAAAAATACAATGTAACCATGTATTGTAGTTACTATTTCATTCATATGTAGATCAAAAGTGTGACCTTTGATTTGCATATGACATCAGTTAAAGCACCCTTGCAAAAAAAAAATGAAATAAAATCTATTCTTAGTTAACCATAATTATCCCTACATAACTTCTTTCTCCCCTTCTCCCCTTAGATAATATTTTTCTGCTAAGTTTACTTTTATTTCTATTTTGTTAACATTAATATTTCAATATTTTTTTTCATTTAAATTAATTTGCTTTTTATTTTTTTCAGTGTTGCAGAATTGGAAACAGATGGCTTTTGTTAATTTGTAAATAGCATTACCATGCTTTGTACCAGAAACAAGTTTTAGTGTCACTTAAAACAGAACTAATTGTATAACAAAAATGTGTACTTTTTCTTTTCAGTAAAACTACTTTTTGAATAGCTAACACAAAATAGAAAAAAAAAAACACTTTTTTTTAGATCTTATCCCCCCTTCCCCCTTCCTTTCCCAACAAAACAATGTATGTATCACTTTCTTATCTTACATAATGAGAAGGTTTTGGCTAAATTAACAGCAGTGTAAATATTGTTGAATTCTTCAGGTCTTTAAGTGGTATAACTGTATGATAGCTAAAGTGGTTAAGGAATGTTATGTGCTAGTCCTTCACTAATATGCTTTTAATATATTTACTGTTTAAGCCTCAACAGAAATTGAGTGCGGAAAGCCAAAAAGAAAGCAAAGAAAGTGCTTTGGAAGAATTGTTGGTGGGTGTGAATCATATGCACATTCTTGGCCTTGGCAGATTAGTCTTCGAACAAGGTAAATGTTACTCTATTCTATACATTTCAAGAAAAGGCATACAGAACATTAGAATCCTAAAGTTCATGCAAGTGCTACTAGATAATGACCTTCCCTCTGTTTCTTCAAAATGAAACCACAGGTCTGATAATATATATAGTCAATATAGGCACAGAGGTAAAACATTTTAACATTTTCTAATGGTGGTGTGCCTCGTGATTTTTTTCATGAAAAAAGTGTGCCTTTGCACAAAAAAGGTTGAAAAACACTGTGATAAGCTCTGGTTATAGCTACATCTTATCCCCCCACCCTTCAGTCAGTATAACTTACACTATAGTTTGTGCTATTCTTGTATAGATTTTTTTTCATTCTCATTCCAAAACATGTTTCTCATGAAAGGGAATGATATAAGGTACTCAGGCCCCAGTTGAAAGATTAATAAAATCAAGACAAAACACATACTACACAAATAATAATAAATATATATTTATAAACTATAACAATAAATAATAATACTCAGCAACAGCTATTTAATGTAAGCAGCATTAATACATAAAAGCAGCAGAGTATTTATTAAAATTACACTTTAGTAACATGAGAATTATCCACCTTACTACCCAGCAATACCCCATACTAGAATAATAATGATAATAGAAGCAATTTCAGTGTCATTGGGAATTTAAGCTAAGGAGATCAGGAAAAAAAACTGTTTCTTAACCTAGTCATTCTGACTCTGATGCTGTGTAACCTGCGGCCAGAAGGAAGAGGAGCAAACAATTAAAATGCAGGATAAATAGGTTCCCTTGTGATATTTTAGGCCCTGTCCCTACACCTGTTGTAAATATCACTAATAGTGGGTAGGCTACTGCCAGTAATCCTTTATGCAGACTTTACCATTCTCTGCAATGTCTGTCTGTCTGCAGTGAAACTGTTACCACAGCACACTGTGATGCGAGAACTCAGGATGCTCGCCACCTAACACCTGTAATGGAAATATGGACTAAAGTGGCAAGACAAGCACACTTTAGTCTCCTCAAAAAACAAATGTGTTGGTGGGCCTCCTTTACTATGCTGACTACATTAGTACTCCAGATGAAATTATCAGAGTAATGTACCCCCGATATAAAGAGTGGTGCTGGTCTTCCCAAAATGTTCAATCATCTCCTTTGTTATAAAATATTTACACCAACCCTTTAATTCCTTCACCTCTTGTCTATACTTGGATAAATCCCAACTAGTGATAAGTTCCACTACTGTCTTGTCATCTGAAAACTTCACAATATGATTGCACAGATACTTAGCTGTGCAATCATAGGTCAGCAGTATGTAAAGTGCTGCACACACTGTTGGTGTTATATAAATCCTGTATTATAATTATTAGAGATGCACCGATACCGGCTTATCAGTGTCGAGTACAAGTACCGATATTTGTTTTAACCGGCAACTTAAGGTAGCGAAGTAGCATGGGCCCAGCTTCCCGGCCAGTCAGGAAACCCGCCGCCTGGCTTACGGATTGCCTCGGAACCCGGCTTTACGCTGCCTCATGACTCTGTGGGACAGCCTGGCTTTCTGACCAATCATGACCCGCCGCCCGGCTTCCTAATTTGTCTGGAAGCCAGACTGCCCCACAGTGTCTCTAGGCAGCATGAAGCCGGCTTCATGCTCCCTTGCGACACTGTACTCGCCCCAAATCCTCAGTTTCGGCACCGATACCTGTATCGTTATCAGTGCATCCCTAATAATAATAATACAGTAATGAGCCCAATACACATTCCCGTGGAGAACCTACATTGAGAATAACGGGAAATGGTAAAATATCATGGATCTTAACAGACTGGGGCCAAGTTGTCAAACAATCCAATGTCCAGTTACAGAAAGATGGAGTTAGTCCAAGTAATATCACTTTGACTATCAAAGTTTGTTGAATTACATTATTGTAAGAACTGAAATCCAAAATGAGCATTCTATAATAAGAATCCTTGCTGTCCAGTATATATACAGGAGTATATATACTCACTGAGTCAGTAGGCTTAAAATGCTTTTGTATAGCAGGTGCCATGAACTTGCATTGTTCATTATGTCCTGATGCGCACATGTATGAGCCATAATAGTTCAACTAAAGTGAGAAAACAAAATCAAAGGCAAACCACTTCATTCACATAGCTATGCAACCATATATGTCTTGGCAAAATGGCAATTCTGCAACTATAATTGACTTATATACTATCTATAAGAAATTGCATGCACGTGTCTCCCATTTAGTTCTTTCGTTATCACTAAATTTTGGATATAATTTTTTTGCCTGTGAGTCATTTTGCCTTTCTATAAGCATCAGTGTGCACTGAAATATTTCCTTGTCTTCCAGCTATAATCTGCACTTCTGTGGAGGAACATTGATTGACCGTGAATGGGTTCTCACAGCAAAGCACTGCTTAGAGCGGTATGGATAGTATTTAGTAATTAAATTCAAAATCACAAATTAATTCTACCTCTAGCAATGTTTCTTATACATTGCACCTGGCTGGTAACATCAAATACATACATTTATTAAAAATAAACCTTTTTGTATACCTTAAAAGAAAAGAGGTATTTGTACTATAAAATCATTTTCTCTGTGTTTACTGGAGAACACAGCTCTGCTGTAGATCATCACCTATTGGGTATAGTGCCACCTGCACAGTAGGATGCTAGGAACAAATAACAAAACAAAAGATAATAGGGGCTCCTGCTGGTGGTCAAAACCCCCCACACTGTGGAACAAGTTCAGTTAAATGACACAGTAGTGCAAAAACTAAAAAATAAACATTAAGGCAACAGCAATGGCAGAGGGGTTGGTTCTGTGTCCACCAATGAATGCAGAGTAAAGAATATTACTGTACAATTTTATTCTTCATTCATTGGAGAGCACAGTTCTACTTTAAATCATCATCTACTTGAATCTTCCAAAGCAGTGCCACAACACCTACATTGGAAAAGGGATGCAAGCACAATATCATCATTCAACTAGAACGCAGGTATCACCTTAGGGCAGGAAAGAGAGTCTCAGATGCAGCATGACTTTATCTCTGTGAAGGACCAAAAATTTAGACGTGCAAGACAACTCCGCCAGTTCAGAGACTCTACGGTTATGGCTACTAGGAATGCCACTTTCCTATAGAGTGTCAACAGCAGGATCTCAACACCAACTATGAAGTCCCATGGCGACAATGGTGGCATAACTGAAGGTGCGTAATGCCCTGAATACAGGGGTGGACAAAGCAGCGATGCCAGAGAGCATTGAAATAAGACAGCCAACACTGACACCTGACCCTGTTGTGTAATTGTGTTTATAAGGCCAATTGCTGCTCCACCCCATGTTGGAAAAAGCCAGGAAATGAGGCTATAAGTGAGGAATTAGGGTATACCCCTAGTGACCACCCAAAATGCATCTTCCAAAAAGGATAAATATTATGAGATGTGGCCTTGCAAGCCTTGGGCATGGTGTGGATGACCTCATCATGGCCATTTTAACTTGCTGCTAATTAAACCAGTTGTGCTGCCTAAAGGTGTGGAAAAAGTGCACTGCTAATTGTCCTCGAGGACCTGATTTGGCAAACACTATTTATATATGTAAATGGTGTTCTGTATACAAAGATGAATGATTCACTGTATACACAAAATTGTTGTTTCATACTGCCATTATTTCCAATACAATACAACGTATCCTATCATTCAACATGTCGGAATAAAACATAGTAAACAAACAGATGTTTGCCCACTTATTGTTTAACAGTTCCAACAAACCAGCATCTTACAAAATACATCTTGGAATCCATAAAGAAGTTGGCAATGAACCATCCAAGCAAGTTCGAGATGTGGAAAAGTTAATACTGGAACCATCAAATGCAGATATAGCACTATTGAAGCTAAAGAGGTAATTCTTACATTATATTAATTGATATAGAAATTAACCTATGCTTATCATTGCATTACATGGATAACTAACTTGTAAGCACTGAATAAATATCCCTGCAGCAAATTATCAATTAAATTAGTGGTTTATGTTTACCATAATTTCCTCAGGAACTCCAGTTTCCTCTAATGCACCATAATCATACTCGCAGTTTAAAGTGTAACTTCAGCTGACTGTTTTTGTTTTGTTTTTTTGGGGGGGGATAAAAGTGGTTGTGAATTAGAACAAGTTTTTAATGCTGTCTAAAGAAAATGACCTGAGCTTTTTGCCTTTTCCTTCGGCAGAAGGTAATCATTAATTTAAGTTTTGCTAAAATCTTCGGCCGAATAGTGCTTAGACTGATGAAGAGGAGGTGTTCTTTCCAAAACACGTACCTAGCGCAGCAGTAGTATGTGGAACAGAGGCACTAGAGGAAGCAGAACTGACTGGGATATGAAGGAGGAGGACAGAGGATCACACCGGCTTGCTCTCTGGACACAGTGCTTTCCGTTTTTGATACAGCAGCTCCATCCTGAGAATATCTAGGCAGTTCCCCCACTATCATTCCTATAGTTGCATTTTGGCTTCTACACAACAAATACATTTGTGAATGCATTCATTTTTTTTATTCACATGCAGCGTTCACCCCTGAAGGAGCTGGTAAAAAAGCAGGTTCTTCTGTCCCACTCCAGGAACTCGCACAGACAGGATCCACTGCACACCAACACACCTTGTGGGGTTTTGTAAAAGCTTATCTGAACAAATAATGTTCTTTATATGACCAACAAAGGAAATAAAGAGCAGTAGCTAAGATAAACAGCATGTAATAAACACTATGTTGGTATTCAAACACTCTGCAGCTGCGGCTGTCTAATTAATACAATATACAGTGTTGAGCTATCTGAATAGATTCTCACTGACTCTGGATACTGGGCTACTAATAGCTCAGTCCCCAATATCCCCCAGCTCCCTGCACTCCTGGCCAGTAGTAATAGTTTAGGCTAGCCAATGTTGGGGCCCATACTGTGTTAGCGATCCAATTAACTCTAATAAATGTCGGTGGCAAAAGGCCTCTCACCTGTCCTGCAACTTGAATGACAGCTCCTATGTTGGTCAGCAAAAGGGGGCATCCCTACCTTCTCCAGCCAACTTCCCTTTATTCTTGCAGTAGTCTGTTCGAGGAGATGGCAGGTCTCTGTCTCCTGTAGCAAACGTGCAGTCTCCTCGGGATTCATTTTGCAGCATGAGGATGGCGATGTCCCAGCTAATATAGCAGTCCCAGGATCCATGCGTCCTGCCAGGCTTTGGTTCCCCTCTATGCAATCAGTTCTCTTACTGAGGAACAATGATTAATCTCTTCAAAAGGGAACAGATGGAGTATTTCCCCTGCACCACAGCAAGTGCCTGGCAGGAATCAGTGCAATCCACCACACGGGCTGTTTCTCTTCCTGTAGTGTAAGCTGGCAGCTTAGAGTGGTGTGCCCAGTCACTCTACAGCCTCCCCGTCCTCTGAGCTTGCTCAGCAGAGCGGGCTAAGTTCACTTCTCCTGCAGACCCTCCCAAAGCCCAGGGCCGGCCTTAGGCCTTTAGGCGCCCTGTGCGAGAAAACTTTACAGCGCCCCGAAATGACCACACCCATAAGTGGCCACACCCCCAGTAACCACACCCATTTCCCCCAATATCCGCACCATTTAAAGACTCTTATTTTGTTAAGCCGCAAACAAAAATATATTAAAAAGTATGATAAAAATAAAACTTTTATTCAAAGGTATTAAACTTGTAGGCACAATATAAGTATTCTTATCAAATAAAACAACAGAAGGCAAACAATAAATGTCAAACTAAAATAGAGTCTATAAAAATAAAGTGCCAGGTTTGTTATGCCGATCCCTTTTTTCAAGTAAGTATATCTAGAAAAGTAAAAATAAAAACAGAACACAAAACCTAGACTAGGTGTAAATTAATGAATTATTATCTGACTGAATATACAAAAAAATTATTCAGGCACATAATAATTTGTTTGAGAATGTGCGGCGGTCATGTTGGCCACCGGCGTGTTCGGTGAATGCATGCCACCCTCTTGGAGGCGGGGAGCATGACATTACACACCGATATAGGCGCCGCCATCTTGGTGGCGGCATCCAACACGTGCGGTGTTAGATGACGTCATGCGCCCTGCCTCCAGAACACGCCAATGGCTGAATTCAAAATAGCATAAAAATGTGTATTGTTTGATGAAACGAATGAAAAGGTTTTCTCACAGAGCCGCTGTCATCCTAAAACTGACAGGATGACAGCGGCTCCGATCTCCTTCCCTCACCGCTCCACCATCCTGACAGCAGGCAGCGCTCCCTTCTGCGCCCCCCCCGGGGGGCGGATGAAGGAGCGCTGTCATGCTGGATGGCCAGCGGTGAGGAGGAGAGAAGCCGCCCGAGGACGAGCTGTGTCGGCCGCCTGGCACCTTTGTTGCCATGGCCCCCTTGCGGCCACACCGCTCGCACACCCCTAAGGCCGGCCCTGCCAAAGCCTCCTGGCTGGGAAGTGTACTTCAATCAGTTCAAGTTGATACAGTTTATCCCTGGCTCTGTACTAACACACTCGCACGTCCCTCTGCCTCACAGGCTGCACAGCACAATTACCTCTTCACAGGTGGAATACATTTAGTTTAGTAGCAACTCTATAGGGGCTACACACCCTTTCACATTAAAGTTTTTTAACTACTACACTACGCCAGTGCACTTCTGTGTTCTGGTTTTCTAGACACTACCATAGACACACCTTCCCTCAAAGGAAGGGTTGTCTGAGGATTTCCCAGACTTTGAGTGCCAAAGATTGTGTGTCGAAGGGGAGCCAAGCTAGGGGAAGTAACAACAGGGGGGGCAAGGGAGTGGAGAAACAAAAGGGATGTTTTTTTTAAAAACACAAGGAAGAAGAAGACTTTGCAGTCTGTGCTTTGGGCTTCTTCTGCTGAGGAAAATCGGTTCTCTTGCCACCAGTAGCATCCTTGAAGATATTGTCAAGAGTTGATCCAAAGAGACATCCGCACTCCAAGGCCATGCTGATCAAACACTTTTTGCACGTGGGCTCTACAGTCTAGCACTTTAGCCAGAGTGTCCTTTACATATGAAATGACATTGGACACATGTGAGAAATTATGGAGGATGCTTCTAGCAAACCCTTACAGCTGGAATTTTTTTATTTTTTTTATTAACAATTTTTTATTTATATATTCAGAAAATAAAATAATAACAAAGAATACACAGGACAATGCCAATGTTGCAGTACATGACACAGTACAATGCATAGTAAACCGACTTTGGTATCAAGCCAATATTAAGAAAAGATGAATGCAGCCAGTCTTAAATAAAAAATACTATCAAGCAGGTATTACAATTTGCATAAAGGAAAAATGGGTTTTTTACTTGCGACATATTCACTAGTCTTGGCAGTATACATAACTCGGAATGAACTGTAATGGTTCAAGTCGTAAAGAAGAATACCACCCGGCTCGACTTATTGGCCAGAGCAAACTTAACAAATAAAAATAGAGGAACGTAGCCAGGAAAGAAACCTGGAAAAGAAAAGTAGAAGGGGTAGAAGATAGATACCGACTCGGCCTTATATCTCCAAAGAGTGGACCAGGACCGTCCGTTCCCCATTATCCAGTGGAGCCAGCAAGCTCCAGTTCATCCCATGCTTCCCAAAGTTTATTGTAAAGGGTCAAGTTGTTATTCAGCCTAGCAGTCAGGTATTCCAGTTTTTGGACGTCCTCTGGTATAGAGGTCCGAGTCTGCGGGTGGAGTACTACGCTTCCAGTGAAGAGCTATTAGGCAGCGTGCAACTGTTAACACATGAGATGCTAATTTTTTAATTCAATTTATGGAACCCTTCAAGGGGAAGACCCAGTAAGTAATTCAAGGGGTCTAACGGAACCCTACCGTGAAGAAGGCCCTCCAAGACAGACTGGACATTCCTCCAGAATGGCCTGACTCGGCCACATTGCCAGATGATATGGAACAGGGAACTGGTTTGAGATTTACATCGCAAACAGAGTGATGAGACGCTGGGATAAATATTATAAAGAAATTCAGTAGTATGGTACCAGTGATAAAGTACTTTATACTGGCTTTCCTTGTAGGTGGAGCATATGGAGGATGTAGATGCAGCTCTCCAAATACTCTCCCATTGATCCTGTATAATGGGCAATCCCAGCAGCCCCTCCCACCGTAGCATGTAGGGATGTCTCATAAACTCACTCGGAGCCGACAGCTGGAATTTTAACGCTACAGTGATCTTCTCCATGTGCACTATGAGCAAGAGATTGACCTCTGCAGTGGTTAGATCTCTTTTAAGGGATTTTTAACCAGTCAAAAATGGTTTGACTGGTTGACAAAGTAAGGTCACAGCCACAATCAAATGAAGGTCAGGCCCCTAAAGACAGCCCATCCTTAACTGGAATTGTATGCGCCCTGTAAAAGGGGGACACTGCCAGATCCACAGTGGGAATAGATCACTTCTGCACAAAATCCTTACTGAATGGATACAAGGCTAATACATGTTTAGAGATAGCAAACAGCTTGTCAGGATGTTTCAAATCTCCATAGAGAAATATTTGGAAAAACAGCTGCAAAGGGAAAGTTTTTTCAGCCTTAGGATGTTTTAAATGACCCAAGGCTGCAAACAGCTCTATTATGAGCAACAGGCTGATCTGGTTTCAGAGTGGTGCATGCTGCATCAATAAGAACCAAAACAGTTTCCTTTAATTTTTGGAGTAATAGCAGTAGACCAAGACTCCTCAGAAACAAGCTCATTAGTCAAAGACTCATTTGTCAATGGCCGCAGGGCAG
The DNA here is from genome assembly GCF_000935625.1 of Nanorana parkeri. Lineage (NCBI taxonomy): Eukaryota > Metazoa > Chordata > Amphibia > Anura > Dicroglossidae > Nanorana > Nanorana parkeri. Next base: position 618,313 of record NW_017307137.1, on the reverse strand, counting down.
AGTCTCAGCGGCCATTGGCTTAGAAGCCACTAAGATTGCTAACAAATCAAATATAGAATCTTCAGGCGATGGCATTGAAGTGCATCTGTGGCCTCCGCGAGTCTGCATATAAACGGGTAATTTGGGTCATAAAATCTTGTATGACCGTGGTACAAATGGCAGGTATCAACAGAGCTAGTCAACAACCAGCTGGACAATGCAGAACTTCTTCTTGGCTCAGGAAATATAGTGGACTAAGGATGAGGTTACCAGTAAATCCAATGTCATCATGAACAGTCTGCACAGTGAGTCTTTATAGACTTTTAGGGTCTTTTTTTCTGAGGCTAGAGATGTTCAGTAGAGGGCACCATAAAAGTCTATTAGAACCAACTCCTCAGGCTTGACCAATGATAAGGAAGATTCTTTTGCTGACACTTTTAGTAAAGATTCTGAGACTCTGGTGTCAGGGCTTTTTTTATCCCTTAACTTGTGCTGTAGAGAACAGGTGAGAGGTCAAATGGACCCATTTGCCAGTTCACTGTGAGATGGCACAGTTAAATTACACATAGGCCCCCCCATTCCACACACACCTTTTAAGGACAATAGTTGAGCAGAAGAATCTAGTACTTGTCACACTGGGGATAAGCTCAAAGTTTTGTGTTTCAGTATACAAATGTCATGGAACATTGGGCCGCAAATGCCACAAGGACTACCAAATGTCTGTGGATCTTAACCTTGCGTAAATTGCACTGATTGGTGTTAAATATTAATTTGGCAGATCAATTTGCTTATATCTACTGCTAGGATTATAATTTTGTATAAAGCTCCAATTTGTTAATTTGAAGAATTAGCTGATACATGTTTCTTTCATAGCCCAGCTTTAATAACAGATGAAGTTCTCCCTGTTTGCCTTCCGCCTGAACATTATGTGGTGCCAGACAGGTCTGAATGTTATGTAACAGGATGGGGTGAGACGCAAGGTGAGACTGATGTTTGTAAATTGTTTAGAATATTAAATGTACATGCTCTCATATTATACATTGTAATGGGATCACATACTGTATATGCAACACTACTGTCAATGTAAGTTCATACCACATCCAGGTTAAACAGATACATATCTAGGATTATGTCATTTGAGAGATGTACTCTATTTTATGGCTATATAACAGTCAGTTTCTTAAACAAGAGCAAGTGTAGCAGTGTTAGTGGGATACTAAACTGTGAATCAAGTGAAAGGATTTAAACACTACTAGTCACATAATTTACATACTGTAGGTTTTGAAAACGCAAGACCAAGCATTGCATTGGCTGCAGCTGGCAGAAACACTAAAACCCACGACAGGCTGGGAGTGTGGTCTGAGAGAGGCAGTGGTCAGTAACCGAAAAGGCAGGGCAAAATATATAATCATGGTCAGGAGGCAGGCTGAGGTCACACCAGGAGGTCAGGAGAGTTGTGGTCAGAAATTAGCTGAGTTAGCAACTGGCAGGCAAATAGAGACAAGGTCAAGAACAAGTCGGGTCACAATGAGAAGTCAGAGCAGAGACAAATCCAGGGACAAGCAGAGGGATCAACTGATCAGCTGATTAAAGGAACAGGTTCAGGTTTGGATCACAAGGTAACAACTGAAGATTATCCAGCAACTTTATCACTCAGCTCCATTCCTTAAATAGGCTTTCTGGTGACAAGTTTGCGGTTAGGCACGTGTGTCCATGTGTCCATGCTGCATGCCTGCTTGAATTAATGTGTTTGCTCTTCCATTGCCACCTTAAAACCAAATCTTGCAAGAAGCCACTCCCCCTAATCACATCATTACTTACATGTCAGCTACTTATGTCTCTCTACAAGATGATTGGTATCTTACAAGATTTCAGGCAGATTGGGCAAACATCTGCGGCAGAGAGATGATAGATTAGGGGTCATATTCCCCTTGTTACCCTAGTGTATTCTAATTTAGGTTGTTCAGCAGAATTTAACATGGAACTTGACTTATCCATTGTGAGTTCCACCTCTTGTTCTGATTCCTGTGCGGCTTCACTTAGCTCAGCTTCCTTTGCTGGTTCACTGGGCAAATTCACTTCACAACTTCCCAAGATCATTGTTTCTGGTGATGGGTTCTCATTAAAATAAATGGTGCAACCTATTGTCACTTTGTCAGTCTTTGGGTGGAGGATTCTATAGTCCTTACTTTGTTCACTATAGCCCACTAGAATACCTTCAATGGTTGTGTTCCCCAACTTGGATCGCTTCTCGTTGGGAATATAGGTGTAAGCTTTACATCCAAACACTCTCATGTGTACTAGGCTAGGCTTCAATCCATGCCACAATTCAAATGGGGTGCTTTCAATGGCTTTTGATGGTAGTCTGCTTTCTAGGTATGTTGCAGTCATGACGGCGTCTCCCCAGTACTTCTTAGGTGGGATGGCGTCTGACAGCATTCATCTGGCCATTTCTATAAGAGTGTGATTTTTCTGTTCTGCTACACCATTTTGTTCAGGAGTGAATGAGGTGGTGGTCTGGTGTGCTATACCCTGTTTCTTCAAATATGATTCTACTTATGATTCTACTCGTGTATTTCCCTCTGTTGTCGGTGCATATAATTCCTGGTTTGTTGCTGGACATGGCTACATACTCTTGAAGTTTTTCTGATGTTTCTGATGTACATTCATCACCTCGGAATTGAACTTTAAGACCATCTCAAGCAAGTCTTCTAGGTCTGGGCCATACAGTACATTTTTCACAAGGATACTCTGCTTGCCCCTGAAGGTGTGATGCAGTTCAAGAATCCTTGACCGTTACCTTCTCCAGTAATACTTTTCCCATTTGCTGGAAAGACTTTGTCCTTTGAACTGAAATTAATTTGTGTGAAGAAGATCTCATCACTAGTCATGTGGCTTGTTGCGCCCGAGTCAATACACTATCCGCGTGGTATAATGTTCTGAGTCACTTTAAAAGTAGCGCTCCATAATGTGCCTGCAGTTTCCTTTGTGGCTGCCTTAGCTCTTTCTCTTGTAGGTGCCTCTCGCTTTCACTGCTCAGCTTTCCAGATCAAACAGTCCTTGTTCAGGTGACCAGTCATTTTACACACTCTGCTCTCATGCACCTTAACCCTTTCGCTGCCAAGCCCTCCGGAACATTTTTCAAATCAGCTGGCTAAGCCATTTTTGAATTTTTTGCAATTTTTTCCTATTGATTTGATTTTCAACTGCTGCGTTGCTAGCATTTGTAAAAGACCCCCCAAACCATATATTTTCTGAAAGCGCAGGCCCGGTAGAATATAAAGATGGTGATACTAAATTTGTAGGCCCTGCGATAATTGCGCAAATGTTTCTCAAACTAATATTAAACCGATAAAAATACACAATTCAATTGTTAAAACACACCAAAAGCAGTATCTGTGCACAAAAAAAAATATTTTCTGACTAAATCTAAAAGATAAAACTGTATTGAGTTAATAAATAACAAATATTAGCAAATTTGTAATTGCGCCTTTTTGCGAAAAGGTAAAAAAATGAAGG
>NW_017307137.1:592236-614488 GCF_000935625.1 Nanorana parkeri | reverse complement strand
TCATCAGCGGCTTGTGAGCCGCTGATGACAGCTATTATTTTGAAGGGGACAGTCTGCTGAACAGTTCTGCTATAAGCTTATGGTCGCTAAATCGACCATGAGCTTATAGCAGAACTGTAAATGCCACCGACGTAAGGCATACTGAGCTGGCCAGCCGGGAACACTTTTGTATGCCTTACGTCGGTGGCAGCGAAAGGGTTAAGGGCTTTTTTTGCTTTCTTCATTGTGCATATTTTCTTTCATTGATTAATTTTCCTTTGGCATATTCTAGTGTTAGTTCCTGCTCAGGTCTAGTTTCTAGAGTGTTAATTAGAGCATTGTATGAGTCTGGAAGGCTGCATAACAGTAATGCTACCACGTTGTTATCTTTAATTTCCTCTCCAATTGCACATAGCTGTTCTATGATTTCCAGCATGGCATTCACATGTTCACGCATTTCCTGGCCTTGTTCTAGCCTCCTCTTATATAACTTGCATAGTAGATATAGTTTCTTGTTTAGGTTTGAACGCTTATGCAGCTTTTGTAATGCAGTCCACATACCTTTGGCTATATTCTCTTTTCTAATGTGGATGAGCTGGTCGTCTTCCATTAGCAGACTTATAATTGCTTTTGCTTGCCTGTTCTTCATGTCCCATTCCTCCGTGGGTCCATTAGTAGGTCTGTCTATACTCAGTACTTGCCACAAGTCGTTTTTGCTTAGCAGCATTTCAAGCTTGAACTTCCATAGCTGGTAGTTGGTATTGTTGAACTTTGAAACTGCAAACTTCATATCTGAACTGCTTGCCATCTTTCAGTAGCTTAGATGCGACTCTTGTTGACTTGCAGTATTCTGTTTACTGCCTGGGCTTATAACATGTGTTTAGATGAAGCACTGAGATCTTGAGGAATACTGAATTAAATTTTACTTGCTTAGAAGAAAATTACATCTAAATACAGCATTGTGAGGAAAACAGAGATAGAAAAAACAGCTTCCTGTGTATCATAGATAGCCATCTACAGCTCAAAAGACAAATTATACAATTATATCGGTATATTAGAATATGTCATTACATTTCCAACAACCACAAAGAATGATGCCAAAACAATTAGCTTCTATAAGACAGATAACAAAATCTACACATCTGTTTTTACTAGTTTCAGCAGTAAAAACAGCCACCTTGAAACTATTTCAGCTTTTATACATGTAAACCCCTTATAGATCAGATACATTTTACATTTCTACTATAGGCCTGTATATTCAGCAATAACATAGTCTTTACGTAAGATAAAAAGGTACATACATTTTTTTTGGGGGGGGAGGGGCAAACTAGAGTTTCTTTTGACCATATTGCCTTGCAAAAATTAGTTGAAAATGAAAAAATGCATTTTTAAGCATTTTGACCAGTGTTACTTTTAAAAAATGTAGTTTAACTTAAATACGAGGTATACATTTTTTTCGATGATTTGTCCCATTTAAAATGACACAAACATTATGTTATTGATACAAAGTAAGTATGGCAAAGTTAATTGCTGTTTTCATTTTTTTTTTTAAGCATATAAAATAAACAAAATTTATGAAAAATTGAAACATATTAATGTTAAAAAATAGGCATAAAAAAATCAGCAGAAACATTATAGCTTAGGGGAGGAAGGAGTCAGTTAGAGTTAATAAGATGTTAAATACATTTTATTAAAAAGCATTTTTTTCACTTGCAGGGTTTCTTAAATTGATGTCATATGAAGATCAAAGGTCACACCTCCTGCTGTGCAATACATAGCAATTCCTGGCTATAATTTTGGCAGCCGGTAATTGCCAGTAATAATGGTGTGGGGAGTGGTGGCAGAGGATGAGGGGCTAAATGTAGCAGGCACTTCCTAGAAGACATTGCTCCTAGGTTAAAAATCCTGAAGTGGTTACAGTGACTTTCTAATTATCATCCAGGCACATTTTGTACTAGCAAAGCTACTGACGCATGCAGCATAATAGAATACATGAGTTAAAACAACCTTTGCAGTAACTAATAAGATTCATAGGATTCACCATGAAGCTTACTAAAAGTACAAATGTATGAGGTCACAGGGCAAGTGCATTTAAAATGTTTTACAGAACTCAGAAGGGACTCCTAATAACCATAACTTATTTTTGGGGGTACATTATTCAGCTCATCTCCAAGCAACCAAAACAACCATTTCTAAAGGTCCTTCTTAATCCCCTTACATTACAAAAATATTTTTTAAATGCCTTGCTCCATCTTCAAGTAGACTCTGTAATGTCATAACGGGTCCTGCTTAAGGTCCCTTACTAGCAGTTGCTTCTAAGTTGAAGGCAGGGCGCCCTGAGTACAGTATGTCTTTTTGGAATTCAAGAACCCTCAGCCTGCAGGCTTTCAGTGGGCTGGCTCAAGAGCGTTTGCTAGTGTGGATGGGCAGATGAACACCTACCTATCCTAGCAGAAGTCCCATTTCTAGAGCTGCAATGCCTATGATACTTGCATATTTGCAAGCTGAAATGCCACCTCTGTGTGCCTCTATGGAACTAATTATGACTTGTTGTTAAAGAACCTTTATTATTTCAAAGCTAAGATCCACCAACTATGATCCACCAATGTCCAGTGAGAGTACCTTAAAGTCATTAAGGGGCATGGAAATTGCAACTGAAAGGTGTTAGCCTGGCTAACAAAGTACTAGCAGTCATGTTTTTGTGTTAGGCAGGAGGATTTAAATGATGATATTTTGGTGTCCTCCACTAACTGGATCCCTAATTCTTCTTCAAGGCGTTCTCCCTGGGCATCTCCTGACTCAAGTGGCTGTAACTGTGCCACTTTGCTCCATGTTGCCCGTGTAATGTGGGCGCACATTAAGCTGCCCTCCCCCCGGCTCCCCTTTGGTCTTGGCGGCCGTGTCTGCAATCTGACTCTCAGAGTTCTGCTGTATAGTAATGCCTGCCTATTTTAAACCTCACTTACAGTGCATTTTGCACTTGGGATAGGTTTCTCCACTGTCTCATTAGCTGCCATTATTATACCCGTATTGTGACCTGCCTGGTATTCAACCCTTGCCTGTTCACTGAACATGTCTCTTGCTTGCTGTCTGGACTGACTCTTTCCTGTTTACCACCATGTCTCTGCCTGCTGTCTGTACTAATCTCTTGCCAAGTCCCTCTGGTTACTGTCCAGTTGAGCACATGTTCTGCTGTCGTGTGTGGACATCTGTATTTTCCTGATCCACAGGTACTCTTGTTCTACCCTTGCTCAAACTTTTGTGCTACCTGGCCAGAGAGTATAGCATTAATTAGTAAGTCCTGAGGGCAACCAGGTACTATTAGGACTGCATGCCTTAATGCAGTGTTTCTTAACTAGGCTCCCCAGGGTTCTGCTGTAGTTACAGTGAATTTATAGCCACCCAACAGTGGCTTTTCCCCCTGCCGCTACCTCTTATGTACTATTGCCTACATGCATACATACATCTTTCTCTCTCCTCTCTTGATCATCATAGCTGAAGTCCTCTATCCTCTTATTAATTTTGTTGCCCTTCCCTGTACGCTCTAATTCAAGGACATCTTTCCTGTTTCCTACTGGTGTTGTAAACTGAACTGCATACTCAAGATGAGGCCCGAGCCAGTCTTTTGTAAAGGGGTAGAATTATTGATATACCCTTTCAGTAAATACCCTTAATCCATAAAAGTATTCCAATAGCTGTGTGAGCTGCTGCTTCAATTTGCCTGCTTTTGCTAAGTCTGTGATATGCAAAGATCTCCCAAGTCTTTTTCCATCTCTGATTTCCCCAGGGGATCCCCTTCTAATGAGTAATTTGCATGCATATTTTTGGCTCCGAAGTGTTATTGAACCTTATCTGCCATGTAGCTGCCCATCCCTCTACTCTATGGAGGCCTTCCTGTAATGTTGCTATATTTTGTGACAAATGTTTTCCACTGCATAATCTGGTATCAACACTGATATAAACTCTTAATCCCAACCTCAGTATCATTTATAAACAAGGTAGACAATAGTGGCCCAATGAAAGAACCCTAGGGCACACTGCTGACAACCTTAGACCACTTAGAGAAAAAGCTATTTATTGCTACTCTCTGCACTAGCTTTCTATCCATGCACACACCGAATTTCCGTAATGTCAAGATACCTTTGTAAACAAAGCATCTGTGAGATACAGTATAGAATGCTTTAGCAAAATCCAGATAAACTACATCTACTGGAATTCCACTATCTAAATAGCTATTTACCTCCTCTTAGAACAGTAACAGGTTGGTTTCACAAGAATGGTTTTTCATAAACAGATTGTTATTTATGATACCATTTTTGCAGACAAATTCTTAAATATAATCCCTAACCATTACCTTAAATACTATACATACTACTGATGTTAGGTTGACTGGTCTGTAGTTTCCTTTTAGACATCTTATCCCTTTTTGTTAATATTGGTACCACATTTGCTCTACGCCAGGGGTGCCCATAAGGTCGATCGCGTTCTACCAGTTATTCGCTGAAGCATCCCACACATTATGCTTGCCCCTCCCAGCCTGCAATGTTGGACACATTTGGCCCGCCCCATCCCGCCCCACCTGCAATGTCTAACACATTTGGCTCGCCTCTTCCCGCCTGCAGTGTCGAACACACCAGAAGAGCCAGGAAGCAGGTAGTTGCTACTGGAAACAAGTTATAATCCAGTCATGCACACACACATGTATGATGTCAGTCATTTAGGAACAGAAACGAAAAACTAGCTCAGTCATGAAGGGGTTAATCTTACCCATCTGAGTTATGTTCCTCCTCTGGCTCTCTAACACACAGTTCTTTACATGCCTGACTCATCCACTTTCCCAGTCACCGTGGGGGAAGAATGATTGGATGTGTATTATATTATATCACCCCCTCTTTTACAGGGACTACAATAGTCTGATTCTAAACACCCCAGTCCCAGAAAGCATTTTAATGTCTTTGGTTTTCAAATACAGGTTCTCTTCTTCATTGATAGATCTCATCGAGATCATAATTGGAAAAGTAGATCTTACTACAAAAAAATGTGGGCAAACCTGCTCTACGCCATTCATTTGCTACCATTCCAGTCTGTAGAGCATCTTTATAACAATAGAATAGCAGCTTGGCTATAACAGAGCTAAGCTCCCTTAATGCTTACGGGCATAAGCCATCTCGTCCTGGTCATTTTTTCTTGTCAAGTTTTCTTTTGAACTTGAATTTTTGTCATCCGAGGTACATTTAGTATATTGGTATTAACATTACTGTGTTGCTTATTAAAACCCATCTTTTTTTGTTTGCAAATACTAGAGAAAGAAAACTGTATTTAGTACAACTGCCTTCTCCCTGTCATTTGTGAAGAACTTTCCCATGCTCATCTTTTATGAGGCCTACGTGTTCTGTGCTTTTCTTTTACTATGTATTTAAAGGATTTTTTTAACATTTTGTTCTACTTAGTGTGGCAATATGTTTTTTGTAATCTATTATAATCTATTTTATCTGCCCTGATCGCACTCAGGGCAGTTAACTGCACTAATTGCATTGACATTTTGTAAAGTCCATTTGTTTCTCATTTACTAGTTTTTGAGACTGTGTTACCTAATGGAATGTACTGGCTAATCAATACTACCCTAAAACACTCCCATTTGTCTTCTGTGTTCTTCATTAAGAATAATAGATCCCATTTAGTATCATACAGTGAGCAGCTCAGCTTATTGAAGTTGTCCTTTTTGAAATATAGATTTCATACCAACATGTCTTTCCTTCCTATCACCTTACAGTACATATAATCACATTGTGATCACTATAACCCAAGCTGTCTCTAATTTGCACATATGTAATAAGCTCCGCAGTGTTTGAAATGAATAGATCTAACAAAGCATTTTTGTCTAATTGGGGCTTCTACCAACTGACCCATGAAGTTATCCTGCAATAAGTTCAAGAATTGCAAGGCCTTAGTTGAGTAAGCAGTTCCTTTTGTCCAATCAATAATGGGATAATTAAAGTCTCCCATAATATTAACATTAACATGTTTCCAAGCTATTGAAAAGAGCTTGGTCTCCTCCTCATCCTTTATGCCAGGAGGGTCTATATCAAACCCCTGTGATTAATTTACTATTTGTTTCTCTCATTTGAAGCACGAGTCATAAAGACTCTGCCCCATCACAATTCTCGTTATTGTTATATTCTCTCACATTCACTTTCAGATTGCCCTTGACATGCAGACATACCCCTCCACCTCTTCTACCAACCCTGTCTCTCCAAAATAGAGTGTTCCCTATACTCATATAAGCTGGTTGACAAGGTTTCCAAAACTTCCAAAAAATCAAAATCATCCTTAAAGGCGAACTATGAGGTGAGTGCTTTTCACTCACCTCATAGTTCTAGCCGACTTGTGACAATGAGACTGTCACAGGTCAGCTCAGTAGATCGGGAGGTGAGCAAACACATACCGGCGTTCGCTCACCTCTCGATCCTGTCACAGCTCTCTGCCGTGACAGGGGAGGGGCTGGATTCCCCCCTCCGATCCGCCAGCGCTGACTGGCGGAACGGACGGGGGAGGGGGCGGGTACAGCTGGCTCTGCCTCTGGATAGGCAGAGCCAGCTGTCACTCACGCAGCTGGGCGGATCCAGACATAATTGTTGGGATCCGCTTCAGCTGCGGCGTCTCAGTATACTGCAAGCTGTAAAAACAAACTCTAACTCCTCCATTTTGTTTGCCAGATGTCTAGCATTTGTGTTCCTTTTAATTTTGTTCTGGAATGTATTATGTTTCTATTGCTCACCCCTGACTTATGAATATATATATTTTTAGGCCTCCCTGCTTCAGACTTAGATAACATAATTCCCCTGCAGACTAGCTTGAGCCCCACTTCGCCCTATTCCACCACCTCTATATCCATTGCCCACTTTGATTCTTGCTCAGTTTATGGAATATTCTTTAGTGATCATTCCTCTCAAATTTATTACATGAACTAATAATAATTGTTTACACAAATTACTTCTGTATTCTTATCAATTGATCAATTTATTCAACTGCTACAATAAGAAAGACAGTTAATGTTATGAACAACGGCAGTGTTTTATCACACTGCCAGATAAACAATGCTTTGTGCTTTGAATGTTTTCGACATGAGTGACTACTACTACTTTTCTGCTGAGTTCCTTCTACTGCATAGACAAAGACTGGGATGGCCAGTGCTGCTGTCCCCATTAGCATGACACTATCACACAGTTTTCCCTGAGCACCAATGCAAAGTTAAAGGTTTGCACTTAAAATCAATGCAAAGTTGGAATTTGTGCACCAATACAGGGTGTTTTGCGGTGACCACTGAACACAAATGGAAATTCAGGTTTTTGTTCTTTTTTACTCTGTTCTTCTGATATTTATATGCTTTTTTTTAGTGTTTGTGTTATTAACATATTTATTGCTATATCGATACCTTCCTAACCACACTAATGCACCACTGTAGACGAGACGTTCACCAGGATCTTAAAATGTATTCAAGGATTCCTCACAGGTATAAAGGTTGAGAAAGGTGCCTTAAGGCCTGTTTTTTTCTACCCTAAAAAATGCTCAAAAAATATCCCCCAAAAAGATCCCATTCATTTTTATGGCCCTTTCACAGCTGAATGTTTTGTCGCAATAAGCAAAATGCCCGTCGCTGTAAAAAGTACAGGAGCTTTTTTTGGGCATATTACCGCTTGTTTTGGCCCCATAGACTCAATAGGAAACGTTTGAAAAGATGCGTTTGGTGTGTTTTTGGGCATTTTAATGCAAGTTTTATGCGCTCAGAAATATGTGGCATCAGAAATAAATGCAGTGTTGTTGGGTGATGACTATAGATGCTTCATGTTGAAACCAGGTCACATTCAGTAACTTACACTACTTGCATTTAAAAATTGTATCTAAGAATGCATTAATGAACACAAGGTAGCATTAACTGGGGTATTTTATTTCTACCTGTAATTCAGCTTTAATATTTTCCTACATGGTTAACATTTTTATACTTTATTCCAGGCACTGGTAAAGAAGGAGTGCTTAAAGAAGCTGGTTTTCCTGTCATTGAAAATAAATTATGTAACAGCCCAGAATACCTTAATAACAGAGTGACAAGCCGGGAGCTGTGTGCTGGCAACATCCATGGTGGTATTGACAGTTGTCAGGTAAGACAATTTAACCTGTGCCCAGTTAGATTCTCTAACTGGTGAGCTGTAATGTCTATAAAAAAGGATAGCTGTGACTTACCTACGTAAAAAAAAAAGATATAATTTATAAAATAACTTTAATTCCAGTGTTACTACTACTACCCCATCCTATATTTTAATTGACAGTTGTCACACTTCTTCATAGAAAACTTTCACTTGTTTTCACAATGTTTTCTGAAAATTGTTACTATTTTTCGTTTCCTACAGGGTGACAGTGGAGGACCTCTTTCATGCTTTGATGGGGAAAAGTATGTTTTACAAGGAGTAACTTCGTGGGGTCTTGGCTGTGCTCAGCCCATGAAACCAGGTGTATATGTGCGTGTGTCTAAGTTTATCCCATGGATTGAAAAGACAATGAAAGCAAATTAATGCATCAACAGTACTAATGTTTTATTATATATGAACAAAAGAGACTGATAAGTATGTTAATATAGCAAGAATAAATATGCTTTTTGTCAGTTGGAAAAAAATGAGTAGTAATATTATTTATCAAATGCTTGTTGTTTTCATTATACTTTCTATGTTTCTTAAAGTGTAACTTCAAGCAAAGATAATTTTGTTTTTAGAACCCAATCCATCTTGGACAAAAAACAATCAGTCCTTAGCCTCTACAAAAAAAGCTTGATGGTATACTGGATGCTACACTAACCTGATCTCTGGCACTGTCCTGCACAGATTCACCGATCTGCTCTCCTCAGTGTCATTCAACCCACTTCCTGTGAGACAGGGCATTAATGGCCCTCCCCCTACACTGGAATAACAGAATACTGCACAGAGCAGCAAAGCATCATCAAGTGTCTTGCAAAGTGCCACACCCTGTCATTTTATATAAAGATTTTATTTTAAAGAAATGGGTGCTCTAATGGGGCGGGCGGGGGGGAGCGGGTGTATTCACAGCTTAGAGTGGTAACAGGTGTGTTGCTCACCTTAATTTTTAGTGTTTGCAGCTTTCTTTTTTTAGTGGGCCATTTGCCCCTGCTTTAAACCTGTTCCTCCTGTCACCTGTATATTTCAACACAGGGCAGTGCTGTGTAGTGACAAGAGCAAGTGGACCCTGATACACCCCTAACATTTGATTGACAACTGTATGCTGCCTCTGCATATCCCTCACTGCTTTCTCAAGAAACATATAAATAATTTTTTGTGTGAAATTAATGGTATTCTGTGCATCAAAAAAACGGAATTACTTGAAGATCAAATCAAAAGTATCCTCTAATGGGATAACCCAAAACTGGATCTAACCAGAACAGAAAAAGAAGCAGAGGGCCCAGATGCACCAATACAAATGATGATAAATATCTTGCAGTGTTTGAAATAGATGCTTTGCCCATGCATGTTAAAGGAAAAGGATCGCTTTAATGCCCCTCTCCTCTGCTCATATAAGCACCTTTTTATTTCTCCCACAAAGCTCTAACCTCTTCTTCTGGGTGCTTAGGAACATGTGATTTGCCCAGTGCTGTCACATGGGGTGGGAAGAGTCCTTAAAACCAAGCTTGACTGGACTCATTCAGAGGTTGCACAGGGCTGTCTATGGCAAGCAAAGAAAAGGTAAGTATGCCCTGCTGAGGAAAAGAGCATTAAAAATGACCCTCAAATGGGAAAAGCACAAGTTTACTTTAAGTAGTACATTACAAATCAACATTATCTGTAAAAATGAAAAGACATCTGCCAGATCCCTTTGATGTTGGATTGAGGTGGAGTTTCAAAAAGCCATCACTGAAAAGGTAAAAAGGGGACATGAACTCATATACTAGTCAGTGAATTACAAGAAAAGAGCCTCACAGATGAATACCTCTAGTTGAGTAGTTGATGTTTTTTGTCAAGCAAGGGGAGAGAAATATAATAAGAGGAGTCTTTAAAGCTGAACTTCAGGCAGAAACCTTAAATATTTATTCAGTGCATGGGTTCCTTTGTACAGATTCAAGCTTTTTTAAGTTCTCTGGCATTCCTGAGATCCAGAATCTTCCTTACTAAGTGGCTTTGCTCCTCTTAATAAGCCCCTATTTCCAGTCAACACAACCAGTCACTGCAGCCTGCTTGCCTCACTGCCCCCAGTGGTTTGGTTCTGCAGTGCTGACTTCACCATGTTGGCACTGTATATACTGTAGATAGAGACCAAGGGCAGGTAGTTGCTGGGACTACACTGTCTTTAACTTAACTGCTCAGCATAACCCCCCATGCAAACCGCCAACTTCCACTCAACTCATTTTGTCCCTTGCTATCCTGTTGGGTTGCTGCTTGTTGCCTAGAAACCAAGAAAACTGAAAAACCCCTCCATTGTAGAGGGTGGCAGGGAAACGATAGGTAAACTGATGCAATCTCATCATACAATCTTTGTACAATCAACTTTAAATTTACCAAAACTATGTAATTCGAGGACCTACCTAAACTATACAATCAATTTGTATCCAATCAGGAAGGCATTACATAGTTGTTGGTAGATATAAAGGAGATTGTACAATCAGACTGTAACTTGTGCAGTGAGCTTTACAAAGCTGGAGGCAGCCTAGAAGCAACATGTTGCTGAAGCCAGTCTGATCAACAGTGTCCATAGTACAATTTTAAGTATGCTGCATAATATTTTTGTGAATACACAAATACAGGAAATAATCCACTGTTTCTGGCTATATGGTATGCATAGGCACTTACACTGCTGCACGTGCTGTGCCAGCAATTGCACTACATTGCCAGAGCAATGACAAGGGAGTTCTCTGCTCCCTGTCACTGCCCATTTAGCCACCCACAGCCTCACACATCCATCTGCTCATCACTTCTACAGTAACATCTAAGACTCTTCCCACTTGCTGCCGCTAAAGAAAGCAGGATTTGAGCCCTGTAATGACATCACTGGGCTGGAAAAAAAGGTAAGAAAAGAGGTAAAGAACAAAACCTTTTTTAAGTTATCTAAAGTATAGCAGATGATTGTGGGTAATTAATACTTTGCACAGAGTTCAGCTATAATGCTGGCAAGGTTGTTATTTACACAAGGAATATTGATACAAGTGTCCAGCCCAGGGCTCAAAATTTCAAGTCCTGAGCTACTAGCCAGGCCTTAAAAGTTACTCGCCACCAGTTGCCCCACCTAACCCCTACCCTGCCCCAGACTTAACTCCGCCAGGTCAGTAATGTAACGCACAGCGCAGAGGTCAGTAATGTAACGCACAGCGCAGAGGTCAGTAATGTAACGCACAGCGCAGAGGTCAGTAATGTAACGCACAGCGCAGAGGTCAGTAATGTAACGCACAGCGCAGAGGTCAGTAATGTAACGCACAGCGCAGAGGTCAGTAATGTAACGCACAGCGCAGAGGTCAGTAATGTAACGCACAGCGCAGAGGTCAGTAATGTAACGCACAGCGCAGAGGTCAGTAATGTAACGCACAGCGCAGAGGTCAGTAATGTAACGCACAGCGCAGAGGTCAGTAATGTAACGCACAGCGCAGAGGTCAGTAATGTAACGCACAGCGCAGAGGTCAGTAATGTAACGCACAGCGCAGAGGTCAGTAATGTAACGCACAGCGCAGAGGTCAGTAATGTAACGCACAGCGCAGAGGTCAGTAATGTAACGCACAGCGCAGAGGTCAGTAATGTAACGCACAGCGCAGAGGTCAGTAATGTAACGCACAGCGCAGAGGTCAGTAATGTAACGCACAGCGCAGAGGTCAGTAATGTAACGCACAGCGCAGAGGTCAGTAATGTAACGCACAGCGCAGAGGTCAGTAATGTAACGCACAGCGCAGAGGTCAGTAATGTAACGCACAGCGCAGAGGTCAGTAATGTAACGCACAGCGCAGAGGTCAGTGTGACACACAGTGTAAGGAAGAAAGAAAAGGGACTTACAGTGCACTTAGCTGGTATTCAGGTGCCTCTTTTTTCTCCTGGGGGGGTTGGGGTGGAGGTCAGTGCAGAGATCCTTCTTTTCCCTGCTAACTTTCTGGATGGCCGGTCTCACCGTCTCTGCAGTCTTCCTCCCAGCCTGGCAGCTGAGGTGGGCGGAGGAAGCTGCAGAAGACAGCGGATGTCATCGAGGAGCGCCGCCGGCGGGACCAGAGATGGGACACTACCACCACGGCGATCGTTCACTTGTGTTCTCTCTTCTCATCGGCCGCTCCTCAAGAATAGAGAACAGAAGCAAGAAATTGCCGCGGCGCTAGTGTCCCATCTCTGGTCTCGCCGGCGGCGCTTCCTTGATGAGATTCCACTCCCCCCCCCGCAATTTTCACTCGCCAATTGCGAGGGGGCGAGTGGAAATTTTGAGGCCTGGTCCAGCCTATTGTACAATGTCATGACATTCACTGGTGTGAGCCTAGATCGGTCAAAATTTAATTCTACAACAGGACAACAATCCTCAGTATACGTCTAAGCTATATGAAACTTCTTTGAAGAAATAGGAAGCTGGAATACTTTCTGCCATGAACTGGCTTGCCCATTTACCAGAAATTAACCCTATTGAGCTCTTGTGGGAAGGAATGCATGGTAAAGTCCACGAGAAATAACCTACATGCCAGTAACATTTCTGGGAAGACAGACAGAAGATGTGGGTTGAAAAGTCTCTTGAATACCATCAAACACTGACAGCTAAAATATCAAAAGATTTGAGAAGCCATAATAGGTGTAGATTAATTCATTTTGGATGAATGTGAACTTTGAAGAATTTAACACTTATATTAAATAAAATGAACGTTATGACGTGTGTGATGTATACACAAAATTTCTGAATTGAAAAAAAAATGTAAACTTGTATCATACATTTACAAAAAAAAGAAGTATGATACAAGTTTCTAGGAAATTTACACTTTCCTGGTGCCTTTTCATGGCAGCATACTCCTGATAAATTCCACCCCCATACCCATCTATAGGACCAGTGTAAATCTATAAATGAGAGTGAGAAATCCCCCTACAGCATTCCCGTAACGAGACTAGACCACAGGAGGGAAATATGCTGCCATTGATAGGCACCAGCAAAGGAAAATTACAGGTAAATATGATACAATTTTCTGTTTTCCTGGTGCCTACATGGCAGCATACTCCTGATAAATAAAGAGCTTAGATTTGGGTTAGATGCAAAACATTTATTGAGTCACAGAAACAGAAGCCCCGATGGTGCTCCTGCAAAATTCCACAGTAGTCAGGACTCCTGGATCGATTCCAAAATGCCAGATAAAGGTGTGTTGCAAGGACCAGCTTGCCATTCTACATATCATCTCGAATGGAACTCTGGCCGGGGCTGCCCACGCTACAGCCATCGCTCTGGTCGAATGAGCCCTCAGCGAATCAGGAGGTTGCTGACCCACTACTCTATATGCTCCCCTAACAACCTACATGATCCAGGAAGATAAGGTTTTAGCCTTTTCTTCTTTACCCTTGAATCTTCCCCCAGTGACTACAAACAGATGATTTGATGTTCTGAATTTGTCAGCTTGAGGTAAGCCTTAAGAGTCCTAGCCATGTCAAGTTCATGCAGACTTTGCAGATGTGAATATGCCATAAAAGCCGGTAACACCCATTTTTTGGCTAAGTGGAACAAAGAGAGAACCTTCAGAAGGAAATGAGGGAGAGGGCGTAACCCCACCCTATCTGGAAAAAATTAAATGAAAGCCTTTTCAGCGGCCTGAATTTCTGACACAAGTGATGGCTACCAGAAACATGGTTCCTCCATGGGAACAAACTTTTAATTTCTGACACAAGTGATAGCTACCAGAAACATGGTTCCTCCATGGGAACAAACTTTTAATTCGCCAATATATCTAGCACAACAGATAAGTCCCATTGAGGAACAAACGGCCTTCTGGGAGGACACATTTTTAATACTGCCTTCAGCAATTGAATGACTAAGGGATCGCTAGCCCATCTAACTCTATTGGTTGCAGAAATAGCTCCAACCTGGACCTTAAGCGAACTTGTCGGGCAGTAGGAAGCAATGGGTCAAAGTCCAGCTAAGAAGCAAATTTAGAGAATCTTAGCCAGATATGATCATACACGCTGTTTGTGGAACCTGCGTGGCCAGTATGGAAGTATCAATATGACTGTCGGGTTCTCCCTGGAAAGCCTCGCCAGAAATCTGAGAATCTCATATTCTTCCACCTCTGCACTCCCTGCAATCTCACCAACACCCCTTTTCCACTCTCCCTATCATCTGCCTCCACCACTCCAACCAGCAAACAGCCACCCGTAGAAACTTTTGCCACTTTAACCCCTCTCTTCTTTACTCTGCAACAGACTACCTTTATGACAAAATCACAACCCTTTCCTTTCGAAGATGTTTGACACTACTCCGTCCACTACCCCACCCCTTTCAACTGGTGTCCGTTGTGACTGTTGTACAGGGATGCGGACCCAGAGGGCCAGATCACGCCAAGGATTGTCTGCTCATCCACTACCAAAGGCTCCTCCATATGCTTGTGGAGAGCAGGATCTTCTGACTTAACAACTTCTTCCTCCACTGGGTGAGGAAGCCTCTCTGGAAAGACGTCAAATGCCAGTGTGCCCATGAAACCATGGGAACACAGGAGGCTATGGTCCCCAACAGTCTTATGCACTGGGATGCAGTCATTGATAATGAAAAGATTGCCTTCTTGACTTGGATCTTATGGCTACGGCCTTTTGAGGAGGAAGTGAGACTGAACTGTCGCAAGTATTGAATTCTGCTCCCAGAGAGACCATCTGTTATGTGGGATGTAGCTGGTTCTATTGAAAGTTGATTAACCAACCGAACTTGTTCAGTGTCATCAGGAGAATCTCCCTGTGAGAGATCAACAAGACTCTATTGTTGGATAGTAGTAGAATATCATCTAGGTAATGGTGTATGCATAAACCCCATTCTCAAAGAGGGGCCAGGATAGATTTCAACACTTTTGTGAAAGTTCTTGGTGAAGTAGAGAGGCCAAAAGGTAGGCTGACAAAATTAAGATATAGATCTCTATTTTGAATCTCAGAAATCTTTGAAAGGACGGCAGGATCGGAACATGTAAGTAGGCGTCCTATAAGCCCACCGATAACATCCAGTCTCCTGGTTGTATGGTGTAACGGCACCCGTCGGCTCCGTTCCGCTCCGGTCTCACCTCCTGCAGGGTCGGCCGCTCTGCGTTCCACTGTGGAACGCGGAAAGACGCTCGGCTTCCTGACTGTGAGGTGCACAGGGTGCGTTCCACAGTAGAACGCGGAAGCCGCTCGTTCGGGCCGGCGCCACCTCCCACTTCCTGAGACTATTTAAAGCCGCAGAAGAGGCAGCATGGCGTTCCACTATTGGAGTCAGAACACCTGCTGCCTCCTGGACCTTAACCACTCCTGCCTGTACCCAGGGATTCCAGAGCCTGGACTACGTCACCCTCAGCCCTGAGGATCCACCACTGCTCCTACCCACAAAAACTAAACCACAAGTACTGCTCCGCAATGAGCCCTTTTGTATACAAGCCTACAAGCCTCATATGTGACATAGACTGTTTTGCAACTACCACCTGTGCTCTGGAACAACTGGACTTAATACATGTGTATGCTGTGGCTCATCTTACCATTGATTAATATAACTTAATTTGACTTCAGTGTCTTCTTTGGACAACGGGTTATGTCCGCAACTATTTAGTTGATTCCATACGGCTGTGATGTTAAAATCTCAAACTCTCCGCTAAGACTGAGAGTGACGCCTGAGATTCCTGCCTGAGAAGCCATCTCCTCTTGCCAACTTAACATATAACACTCCGCAGTTGCGATCCACGCTGTTACTCACTACAGCAGACGTGGCATATGGCCTGAACAATAGTCTGAAGTGACTCCACATTGAAACTCTCTCGGCGAATATACCGAATATATAGAAATCTATCACTGGCCTCCATTCATCCATTTTCTATTTCACAAGGCATAATGGGGAAAAAACCCTTCAAATGTGGGAAACGGGGGAAAACAGCACCCTGTCTCAACAGAACATTGACACAGCGATGAAGCACCTATTTCTTCTCGGATTATCGTTGGTGTGAAGGAATTTTGTGGGGGTATTGTCTTGAATGTCAAAAAATGTCTGTTTGATCGTAGATGTCACCCACAGATCCTTGCACTGTTCCACCCAAATCTGCGTGAACCGATGTAATCTGGCTCCAACTTCGTCCGACTGGGTGGTCAACCCGTCAAAAAGACTTTGAAGGGGTTCATGAAGGTCGACTGAGTGCCTCTCCATTCCCTCTTCTAATCCCCTGATGGAAGGGTTTTGAACTCCCGTATCTTGATTACTGTTGCCTTGATGAAAAACCTCTCTGGCACTTTGGCCTCCGATCTCGTGGTAGCAGGCCTGACTTCCCCCCAGCGACTTGAAAAATTGCTGCCTCCATCCTCACCCCTAACAGGGATTTCCCGTCATGCTGAAGCTTACACCACAACTGTTTTGAGGAAGGATCTGCCACCCAAGGCTTTAGCCATAGAGCCCGTCTTGCTCTTACAGAATGTAACATAGAATGAGACGCACATCTGATAGTATCGCCTTTCCGACTAAATCCGCAGTGAGCTCACCCAGAGCCTTAATAATGTCTTCCTTGGGAAGATACTGTCTAATAACCACCTCCAAGGTATTCGTTCAGCATGATATAGCCCTGCACACAGAACAGAAGGCAATAGTGGGCTTACAGGCTACCCTCGCTGCCTGATAGGATTTTCGAAGATCTTGATTAATCCTTCTATCCAGGACATCTTTGAATGAAGCGGAGTCCTCCATGGGCAGGGTAACATTCTTAGCTAAACAAAGTATAGCCTCCATTGGCGGACCTATGGAACAAAGGGCTCTAGTGCAAGATTTTTTTTCTCCAGCCCCCCTTCCTGCTCCCAAGGGGAGGGGGGCAGAACCAGATCGCATTGGCCCCCCAACCCCCCCAGTGGTCTCTGCACTAAAAGGAGCTTACACTCTAATTCTTCCCAATGGTCACACACTATTATTTTATATTCATATAGCTCTGACATATAAGGTAGTACTGTACAGAGAACACTGAGACAGTCACATCAGTCTCTGTACGGAGGAGCTTACACTCTAATGCAGAATGCCATCATCTATAGAGGACTACAAATCCCAGCAATACATTATAAAGCAATGCAGAATAATAGTATATGAATTTGGTACATACTCTGTTCTGCCTCTCTGCTTTGGAATGCCGGCCTAATGTTTTATGCACAGGGTCTCAGGAGGGGTACGGAGGGCCACAGGAGGGGTACTGAGGGTCTCAGGAGGGGGAGATGTGCGGCAGGCAGAAGCGCTGTAAGCAGGTGCCACGTGGTTCCTCAGAAGGCTGCTGCGCAGGACCTAACGTAGCTGAATGAATTTAACAAAATTAAATTTCCAAGCTGCAGAGGTTGTAGTTGTAAGACAGAGTACAAAGGTTAGTGATGTAATGCAGAGTGCAAAGGTATAACACAGAGTACAGAAGTCAGCGGTGTAACGCAGAGTACAGCGATCAGTGGTGTAACGCATAGGTCAGCGTTGTAACGCAGAGGGCAGAGCTCAGCGGTGTGATGCACAGTACAGAAGTCAGTGGTGTGACGTAGAGTGCAGAGGTCATCGGTGGGACGCACAGTACAGAGGTCAGCGGTGTGACGCAGAGTGCAGAGGTCAGTAGAAGTGACACAGAAAGAACAAGAACTTACAGTGAACACAGATGTGATTCAGATGCTCTGCCCTCATGCCCTCTTTCTCTCCAGGTGGTGGGGGGATGCAGCCATATTTCCAGCATCTCCTAAGATGAAGCCTTTAGCCACCTCCTTGTGCCTTCTCCCCAGGGCCCACTCTCCTGTAGTATACAGCTGGCCAATGGTGATGCTGCAGTCTTCCTTCTATAGCAGCTGAAGTGGGCGGAGAAGGCTGCAGGCCCAATCACTGAAGCGGTCACATAGTAGTGGCAGCTGCCCCTGATAGTCACGTCTCCCACGGATGGGTATACAGAGAGGCAGAGTCCCCCTCGGCCAACAGATACAGCTTTTGAAGACAATTTCGCATAGATATTTTCTCCAGCCTCTGCCATTCTTCTGAAATTAGGTCTTTAACCAGCTGCTGTCTGGCCGTTGTAATTAAACGGCCGGACAGTGGCTTCTTGAATGCGGGGGGGCGTTTTTAAATGTCCCAACCCGCCCCGCTCGTGCCCGCCGCTAGGCGGCACGCACGAGTGGCAAATCAGCCTGGAATGTAAACACCCAGCGATGGCTGTTTACATACAAGCGTTCGGCCGTCTGTGGAGAAGCACGATCGCTTGTAATATGCATGTGGGTGTGCGCCCCCCTCCGTTACAGCCGCTGCTGGCGATCCTGTGCTCCGCTGTGCCCGGTGCGAGCCCAGGACCAGCGCAGCAGCTCTGCGGCCAGAGATCAAACGGAGTTCATTACAAGATCTCCGTTTGATCTCCTCTTCGGAGTGCAGGAAGTGATGTGTATTACATCACTTCCGCATTCCTCTGTCACTCTCCGGTACAGAAACCGGAGAGAAGCTGGTGAAGCAGGTGTTTCCTTCATCAGCTTCTTTGGGGGTCCCTAGGTGACATTAGGGGTCTCAGAAGACCCCTGATGTCACCATAAAGAGGACCTGCCACTGAAAATTGGCTATCACAAAGGGGCTTGTTAGTACCCTATGTGATGGCAATAAAGTGGGAAAAAAAAGGTTTAAAGGAATAAGTTAAAAAAAAATATGAAAAAATGAAAAGTCACATATAAAGGTAATACAAAAAAGTAATTTTTTTTAAAAGTCCCCCGCCCCCCACATACACATGCAAACATGGAAACGACAATTGCATCCATTACGCCGCACATGTTACATATCGCCGCGAACGTCGCAGTGAGAGCAATAATTCTAGGCCCATAAATCACTGATAACACTAAACTAATGAGCGGTAAAAGCTTTTAAAGTGTCGCCCATGGCCAATTGTGGGTATGGTAGTTTTTGTGAGTTCGCGGGTGCACGCAACTTTAAAGCTTAACATGTTTGGTGTCTATTTACCCGACGTGATCCTATTTTCTATATTTTGCCAAAAATGTGGGTGATAATAATTGTTTTCTAACATAACGTAGGGAAAACAGTTTATTTTTTTGAAATTTTCGGTACTTTTTCCATTATATAGTAAAAAATAAAAACGGCAGTAGTGATTAAATACCACCAAAAGAAAGCTCTATCTGTCCCCAAAAAAATTGTATAAAATTAATTTCAGTACAGCGTTGCATGACGGAATAAATGTTAGTCAAAGTACCGCAGCTCTGAATACTGAAAAATGGCCTGGACAGGAAGGGGGTGTAAACACCCCGGTCAGCAAGTGGTTAATTTCATCCCTAAAAGGAAAAAAAGAGATTTGTTTTTTCAAAAAGGGAAAACATTTCTTTAGTTTTTTTCAGGGTTTCTGGAGTCTCTTCCCACTCAATAGTTTATTTCACTGCCCGAATGTATGGCTAAAGAAGGGAGAAACTGAAACCCAGGCAATCGTGTTCCTCATCCAAGGAAGACTCAGACTCCTCCCCTCTCTTAGACTGCCTCTCATAGGCTGGGGCAGACTCCCCTGCACACGATAGATCAGGCGCTTGTTGACCTCGCTGAATAGAAGCTTGTGATATGTGCCGAAGGTTGCGATTGGAAGGGCCCTGGTAGATTAGCCCTGAACTCTGCTAAGGATTCCTGCACAGCTTCTTTCAGTAATGAGGCAATTTGTGCACCCTCATTATGTTGCTCTTGGGAAATGTCCCCCAGGCAGTTCGCACAAACTAGCTTATCGGGCAGGAGAATGTCCCCACCCATGCTTTTATTGAGTCTGCGTGGGCGTTTGGGAGAGGATGACAATTCCGCCGTTTAGCTGCTCTCTTCCTATGCTGGCACGATTCAGAAGAATGGTTGCATGACTTGTGTGACTATTTCTGCAATAAATCTTGCTAGGATTGTAGGAGGAAGAGCAAGAAAACAGCAGAAAAAGAAAACCCTCCATACTATGTCTCCTTTTGTTTTGTTTTTTCTTTTTACACAGACCAGGAAAAGTATACTAAAAAACTCAAAAACAAGGCTCTAGCATCCTCTGCAGAGTGTCCAGGAAAAAGCACCACTCCAAGAAGGAGAGGACCCCATGTCACTGACTGTTCTCTTACATAGGGGCAAAAGTCTTCCCCTCCTCCCTCCCTCAGAGCACTGACCAACAGACTCTATTGTGCCTGCCCATAGGCAAGATGGCACCCGCAGCACAGACGTGATTACATCACATGTCAACAGGAAGAAAAACAGAGAGAGAGTAAAAAAAAATCATAGAGAAAAAAAAGAGCAGATGTACTGTATAGGTCGCTACCTGGTGTAGCAGTAAAAGCCTTCACCGCCTCCGCTTAACAGTTCTACTTAAGACATTTCAAGTACAAACAAGCCCCCAAGAACCACCAGAAGAGACACCTAGTCCTAACAGCAAATTTAGCAGCAAAAGAACTGGGTCTACTCCTCGGAGAGGCTAAACCCAGGTGGGACTACGTCAATTTACACTGAGTGGCCAGATTATTATGACCACCCCATCAGTACTTCGTTGGGCCACCTTTTGACTTCAATACTGCGGAGATTCTTCTTGGCATTGACTCCACAAGATGTTGAAAGGTGATGCGAGGAATCTGACACCATGCCTGATGAATAGCACTGTCCAGTTCTGTGAGATTTGATGGTTGTGGAACCAGCAGACTGGTGGCTCTTTCAACTTCGTCCCACAAATGCTCAATTGGAGTGAAATCTGGTGATTGTGGGGGCCACCTAAGCAAGGTAAATTCTCCCTCATGTTCTTAAAACCACTCCTGCACAATACGAGCACCGTGGCATGGCACATTGTCTTGTTGGAAGAAGCCATCTCCATTGGGATACACCATCAACATGATAGGATGAACTTGATCAGCAACGATACTTTGGTATGTTGTGCTATTCAGACGTTGTTCCACACGAATTAAAGGGCCCAAATCATGCCAGGAAAACATGCCCCAAACCATAACACTGCCCCCACCAGCTTGAAGGATTGTACTCATGCATGTGGGGTGCATGCTTTCATGCTGTTTCCGCCAAATTCTCACTCTGCCATCTGCATGATGGAACTGGAAACGTGATTCATCGGACCACATGACTTTTTTCCAATGCTCGACTGTCCAATCCTTGTGTTCCTGTGCGAATTGGAGATGTTTTATTTTGTTAACTGCAGACTGCAAAGGTGTTCAAACAGGCCTTTGGCTTCCATATTCCATACGATGCAGTGTATGGCGAACAGTGCGTTCATTTGAGAGGATCCTTGATTAAGAACTGCAGTAATTTTAATGCACAGTTGCCCTTCTGTTGTCTTGTACCAGTCTTGCCACTCTCCGTTCTGCCCTAACAGTGACTAGTCGCAGACGGCCACAATTCGCACGTTCAGACCCAGATTTTGCGGCTGACAGTCTGGTCTTTAAACACTTTAGCAACAGCTGCTCTTGAACATTTAACGAATTCTGCAGTTTAGCTGATACTCGCTCCATGGCTCTGAGCGCCAACAATCATCCCACGTTCAAAGGCTGTTGGGATGGGGGCAGAGCTTATCAGGAATATGTTGCCATGGATAGGCACAGAAAAAAAATTTCTATAACAAATTCTGGACAACTTCAAACATTGGAATGCTTGTTATATAAACACACATGCTATAGATTTGCAAGCCATAACAGCTGCAAATGCTTGAATGTTGGGTGAATGTATATTTTGAAGAATTTAACAGCTATATTTAATAAAAAGAATCTTATGACATGTGCCACAATGCAAAAGGGGGATAAAAGGGAGGAACATCCTCAAGATGGCCTCCTGTTTGTGGAGGAGTGAAGGCTGCTGACTAGCCAATTACAGGTAGGTCCCCCTACTGAATGTTGTCTTATGATTTAAATAGCCTTAATTAATTACTTTAATTTTAGAATCCTTATAGTATAGAGTTTATAGGAATCACTGGAGACCTTGGCTGAATGAAATGCTTATGGGGCATATTTTCCATCTTGCACGTGCCTGGCCTTTTCCTTATATCAAATACCACACTAAGTTTAGGGGTATGTTCCATCACAGATTATCTTGAATTGATTTTATATGTAAAATATATATA
>NW_017307137.1:582522-591762 GCF_000935625.1 Nanorana parkeri | reverse complement strand
ATATATCTATATATATGTACAATTGTGCATAAATATGTATATTATCTTTCTTACCAAATACTCAAGAAAAAGTTGTGGTACCCTTAAATTCCGTTTATTAAATATACACACATGCTTGTAGATAATTGGGCTATTGGTACCTATATGAATAAATTGATTGGGTAATGTCCATATATTTTTTGCATGTGCAAAACTGTACACCCAAAACTGTCATCAGCTGATGCTGCCACACCCACCTTGTAAAACTTAGCGGACATACTGTATGAACTGGCAACCAAGTGGCTGCCTTACAAGCCTGAGAAATTGATACAATGGCAGAAAGCCCAAGATGCACTTACTGCTCTCATATAATTCTCTGTAACTGCATAGTTACTGTAGTAGCCCTGGAAACAGCTTTAGCAGTGGGTAAGCATATATCAGAATGTAGAGATCCCAAAAAGCCACCAATGTGTCTGTCCAAAGGTCTTTTGGTCTGGCTACAAAGCTTTCCATCCTTTCAATTGAGGTTTGATGCCAGAAGGTCGACATCTGGTGGTTCCTACCCTAGGCAGATTTGCTGGGAGACTTCTGAGTAAAGAGCCCACTCTCCCTGATCCAGACTCTATTGACTAATATAGTCTTCTTGTAAGTTTGTTTTTTGGTTTTTTTAAAGATTATATTTATTTAGAAAATTTTGTAAGACAGAATTTAGACAGACAAACAGGCCATATTCCATCGGCCAGCACAGTGCATAACAGACATAAATTATCATAAATATAAGAGGAGCATATACACAGGACTAGGTACCATATGGCAAAGCAGTGGTGTAAATCAAAGCTATACCTTATAGTGTACAACGATAAAGAGCCACTCACAGAAACTCAGTAGAAGATATACTGTACTAGTCCAGACAATATCGCTAATAGCAGAGCAGGAGTAAAGCCCATAAACAAGAAAAGAGGAAAGCAGATAAGAAAACAAAAGAGGCAAAGAAGACAAAAAGAGGATGTCAGTCGCCAGCCCGAGGGCCCAACAAATAAACTCTTACATACATGCACGTAGAGTTCAGATATACAATAAAGAATGGAAGTTATCGATAGTACAGAAATGCAACCAGAGGCTCCAGACAGTGTAGAATTGTGGGTTCCACTGGTCCAATTCAGAGGTAAGTTCTTCCCTCCGACAAATATATTGTAATTCAGTCACCGAGTACGTCAGGGAGGGAGAAGTACTCAACTTCCAGCACCTCACTATTACCGCCCTAGCAGCAAATAAAAACAATCACAATATGCTTTTTTTTTTGTTGAAGAAATATAACCAGGGATAATTGATAGGAGAGCCAATTGAGGGGATCTTTCAACAGTCGTTGCCAATAGCCAATCAAAAGGTATCAAAAACACCATTCCAAAAAGGAGCGAGAAGAGGGCATGACAACCATATATGTAACATTGTGCCTGGGTGGGCCAAGCAACACCAGCAAACATCAGAAACAGAAGGATAAATAGAATGAAGTCTAGTAGGGCAGCAGTACCAGCATGAAATAATTTTATAATTTCTCTTCTGAGTTCTACTAGCTATTGACAGAGCATGTGACAAGGCGAATGATTTGGAAACATCGTCGTCCGATAGTGTACAGGCAATCTCCCTTTCACAATCTCTAACAAAAGGGGGATGATCAGCTTAAAGAGATGACAGTAATAAGCTACTATATATATATTCTGGAAACCGGCCTATGGGGAGTATCTTTAGCTACAAAAAGTTTTTTAAAAGGAAAAAGATCTCTACTGGGACAAGTTAACTTATAGGAGAACTATGGGATTAGGGCTTTTCCCCATAGGGTAATGGGAGGACACAAACTAGCGTCCTCCTGACACCCACAGCTCAGTATACGGCGAGCTACAGCTCGCTGTATACTGAGACGCCGCAGCTGGAAAAGATCCCGACAATTATGTCTGGATCCACCCAGCTGCCTGAGTGACAGCTGGCTCTGCCTATCCAGAGGCAGAGCCAGCTGTACCCGCCCCCCTCCCCCGTCCGTTCCGCTAGTCAGTGCTGGAGGATCGGACAGGGGAGGAGGGAATCCAGTCCCTCCCCTGTCACGGCTCTCTGCCGGCACAGGATCGAGAAGTGAGCGAGCGCCAGTATGTGTTCGCTCACTTCCCGATCTACTGAGCCGACCTGTGACAGTTTCATTGTCTCAGGTCGGCTCAGATTATGAGGCTGATTGAAAATCACTCACCTCATAATTCTCCTTTAACAAGGGTATGGAAGAAGTCGCAAAGTTGAAAGCATTCCAACCAATTACCGTTACTCTTGTTCTAGCACGCAGAAGGGCAGGTAAGATCTTCAGGAGGCCTGAGGTCAAGGAAATCGGAGAGAAGGGCTGTGATTAAGTGTGTAGTCCAGATTTAGCCAAAATGGACGTGAGAGGACCATTGTAGGAGGAAATATATTGAGACCTAATGAGGGAGTCCCATACCTTTAGTAAAGGAGGGAGGAAAAAGGGTAGAGAACTATGTGTAGGACGGGACGAAGGAGGCATCCAAAGGAGGGAAAGTGGTTAAAGGGGAGAAAAAAGACCATGTATCAGTACCCATAACTTGTTAGCCGAATGGAAAATAGTATCTATCAGTCTAGTTAATATCACTGTCTGATAGTAAAGTCCCACGTCCGATAAACCAACCGCCACCCCCAATTCGATTTTCGTCGTGCTAACACTGCATAACGCAATCTCGCTGGTTTGTGAGCCCAGACAAGATTTTGGGACCCCAAGGGGGACTGCTTGGAATACATATAAAAGGCATGGCAGAATATCCATTTTAAAGAGGGCCATGCTGCCAAACCAAGAGTGATTGAGCTTTGACCAATCAAGCAACTTTGAGCGGACTAAGGTGAGCAAGAGTTTAAAAATTAAGGTCATAAAGACGTTGGAAACTATCAGAAAGATAAATCCCCATATATTTGAGACCGCCACGCTGCCAAGAAAAGTGAAAATCCTGTTGGAGCAGGGATACTAAATGAGAGGCCAATGTAACTTTAAGGGCCTCTGTCTTCAGCATATTAACCTTAAAATAACTCATTTGGGCAAACTCTTTAAACTCCTGTATCAAGGAAGGAAAGGCCACAGCAGGATTGGATATAAAAAAGAAACAAGTCATCGGCGTATAGACTCAGTTTGAATTCACGATCGGCAATTGATACATCCCTGTTGTTTGGGTTGTTTCTGTGGGCAGCCAAGTGCTCCATCACGAGAATATACAAGTAAGGGGACAATGGGCAGCACTGTCTTGTACCGTTACGAATGGGCAGAGAATCGGATAGAATTCCATTTACAAAGACCCCAGCCGTAGGTGCGTGATAGAAGGAAAGGATTTTCTCCAAAAGATCCGGTGGGAACCCAATGTGTATAAGGGTCACCTCTAAAAAGGACCAACTCAAAAGGCCAAATGCTTTTTCTGCATCGACCGAAAGGAGGCACAGATTTGCGAGCATAGTCCATTAGAATAAAGGATTTGGTAGTGTTGTCCCTAGCCTCTCTGGATGGGACAAATCCCACCTAATCCAAGTGAACTAGGGATGGGATATAGAGTTTCAGGCGGTTGGTGATCAATTTTGCAAACATCTTAACGTCTATGTTAATAAGGGAGATGGGCCTGTAGCTCACATAAAGCAGGATCTTTATCGGGCTTAGGAATGACGGTGATGTGTGCCTCCTGAGATTGTGTGGGGAAAGAACAAGAACTAGAGATAACATTAAAGAAGGGCCAGGACTTTTCCCCAGAGGTAAAGACTTAATTATTCCAGAGAGCTCCTTAGACGTAAAAGGCTCCGAAAGACAAGCGAGTGCCTCGTCAGATATAGAGGGAACTCCCGAGGATCGAACATATTTCCATAGTGCATCCGAGAGGCCATCCTGACTCGAGGTGGGATTGGAGGAGGCAATGTCATATTAAGACGAATAATAGTGGCGAAAAGCAGCTGCGATATGTTCAAAGAAATTGACCAAGCCATGTCTTGTGCAAAAAATCTTGGAAACGTAAGTGCGAGACCTCTACTCCCTTATGGTGTGTGCTAAGCCCAGAGAGTGCCACCTAGTGGGGGTCGTGAAAGGCAATAGCCAACGACAACTACAACCTGAGGCGATCTTTAGTGCCAATGAACCAGTGAGGGTCCCATAAATCAACCAGAGGGATCCAATACCAATAACCAATTCAAACCCTAAAGGGAAGGCCCAATGAGGAACCCGGGGTCTCACCAAGGAGGTAACATAGACCACCCGAGAAGCTCTGTGGCCTCCCCTACAGTGATGTAATGTCAACTCTATCCCCATCCCAGCATGAAATATAGAACATGTAATTTCAATTATTAATGCTTTTTTTTCTATTTTTATTTTGCTAGTGAAATTGGGGTGCAACATAGCCTAGAGTAAGGAGGGCAATATAGGGAAAGCAGGGAGAGGAGGTGGGGAAGGGAGAGGAGGAGGGGAAGATAAGGGAGAGGAGGGAAGGAAAAAGACAGGTAGGAAAGGGTGGGAAGAGAAGGAACGAGCAGAGGTAAGAAGGAAGACAGGCAAGGTAGAGAGGGACAGGAAAAGAGGGAGGGAACGGGAATCAGGGAGCATGGAAAAAAAGAGAAACTAGGCAGAAGTCTAAAAGGTGGCAATAACATGTTAGACAAGAGAAAAAGATTATTCCTCGGCAAATCCTACCAGCGAATTAAAAGACATAAGTCCAATTGGACCATCGCCTAACAAGGGCATCAAAGAGGACCATGAGGGATTTTCAGTGCGTTAGGATATAGGAGGACGAAGGAACAATGCTGATACAGGTCGAAAAATGTCCCATATGGGAAGAGCAGTATACACAAGTCCAACCTAGGGAAATAAAGTGACGTTAAGAAACTGTCAAGGGTACCGTGCGCAGGTGTCCTCACACCGCATGCAGGTACCCCCACCGGAGGACCAAATGCATGACCACACCAGACAAGGCCAATTTAGCTTATATACAGTTTATTTATACAGAGCAACACATAACACAAACCACAAATAAGTAATAGTAACCAACTAAATACACACCCAAGCACATACAAAAAGATAAAGTAACCAAAACTAGGAGCAAACCGCAGAATACCCACACAGGGTATAACAGGGCAGGAATACCTGGGGAGCAGGGCAACAGGACTCAGGGACATAAGCAGACAACAGATCAGAAACAAAAACACTGCGCTAGAAGTATATTATAGTTTTGGACCAGCTGCAACAATGTAAGGTGTTAGACCCGTGAATATTTAGTGAATGTCGTTTGCTGCACTAGGTACTGTGTGTTGCAAAAAGAGTTCATATGAACTACTCTTTACATTAAATAATAAATTATACTCTTACATGATATAATACCCTCACCCAAGAAGAACTGCAGGTTTTAGATCTTGGTCTGAAATTTGCTCCCATTAAAAACTTAGATAAATTTGGCACGTTTATGGATTTGAATAAATTTGTACGAAAACTGAATATTAAAAGACATTTTGCATCTAAACTGGCTTTAGTGCTACCTAAATACATAGGAAGAACCACTCTGGAGTTGAGAACCAGAATACGTGAACATATTAATAATATAAAGAAAGGAAAACTAGACCACAGCGTACCCAGACACTTTAGAGAAAAACATAAAAGTAACATCAAAGGAATTAAATTTGCAGGATTAGATAAAGTAACTAAACATTGGAGAGGTAGTCATATGCGAAGAGAGATATCCAAAAATGAGATGAAATGGATTTTTCTTATGGAGACCATGACGCCAAAGGGTCTGAACATAGAACTGGACCTTAACTGTTTTCTAGCTGATGACTGACAGAGCCCCCATTAGAAGACATCATGATGGGGAACTGCCAGCCATCCCCTTTCCCCCCTCTCCTTTCCGGTCTCCCCTTATCCATCTCATTGATGGGGGAGAGGAGGTTGAGGAGGTGACACTACCCTCTGTACCATGTGGGGATGTGTCACCATCCACATATTTTAAGAATGTATTTGGAGCTTAATGGTAGACTCTAAGAATAATAATCTTTTTTATCTAAGGGATCCATCCCATGATTATAAAAAGGGGAGACCCAGTAATAATGATATATGCACCTTTTCCGGCATAGGGGTCTATTGTTGTGAACAGACTATGGTGGCACAACCACTAATGAAGTGGTTGAATCAATTGTCGCTAATAGCAAATCAGATGAAAGAATACTTAAATTAATATGGATTTCTTTTTACCGACTAATAAGATCTATACATTTATAATTTTAATGAATTTATAACTAAGCTATATAAGTCGTCTATTTAATGCATATGAATAAATATGTAATTAAATTATTATTGACTTCTTCCACTGATTAATTGTATATAATTAAAAATTAATTTAATCATTAAAAGACATACTATTGGTTCACGTAACACATAATTGTCTCTTGAGATCTGAAAAACCGTTCCATAAATCTGCAAGAGAACATGGAATATAGATGTAACATCATACTATTAAAATTCACTTGTGGGAAAATAGATACCATATGACTTATCCCTGTGAATGATTATACTAGATCAAATAATAGTCGGGCACCACACTCAATGGTACTGACCTACTCAAATTTATTTATTTATTGATATAGAAATAAAAAAGGTTTTTATGGTTTATGAATTGAATTATTTATAAATTTAATGAGCCAAAACTGTTAGTAATGGCGATGAGATCGGAGGAGATATTAGCGAGTTGTTATATCACTCGCCAGCCGCCATCTTGGAGATCTAGTATTCATGACTGCTTTCCTCCTGTTACAAATGTTAAAGTAATGTCTATAATGCCAATTTCCACCATTCAGAAATCCATTAATTGGTTAGTGGTATCAGGGACGAGTAAATCGGAGCAGACATCAGTGAGCTGCTATATTAGTTGCCAGCTGCTATTTGGAGATGTATACCCTCTTTGTTTATAAATCCAGTAATGTTGTAGTTACCAAGCTAAGAACCCATATAATTGCCATTCTCCCATAAAAGTGACTATGTAGTCTATATACCCAAAAATCTAGTTTCGGTTGTTATTGACGATTGTATCGTACTAAATGGCAGCAAGGTGTTACCTCGACCGCCAACAATCACTTCGAGATAGAAATGTTCATGGCTTTTACTCTTTTTATTCACAGAAGTGTACATATTTGTGTTAAGAATATTATTCACAAGTGTTGTTCACAGAAATATATATATATTTGTGTTAAGAATATTATATTAAATAAATAAAGGATCGATTTAAATACACCATCCTCCCGGTCTATTGATAGATCATTATTGTTACCATTAGTGACCATGGTGGAGCGATTATGGCTGTCGATGGACTGGGTAAGGAAGGGTGTAATGAGACAGGTGACAATAAGTTGATTGATGAGTTTCTTGATAAAAGATCTGGTGTGAGACGCAAACAGAACTCCTTTCTGAAAAAGTCCTTAGACGAAACGCGTCAAGGAGGTGCTGGTTCTGTCTCACACGTCTCCCATGATTGACTGCCTCAACGGCTCGACTGTTTTAAGCTTTTAGAGAATCATCGTTCTTGTAAGTGCATTTTAAATTCTTTTGAATAAATGTTTTTTACAAACTGTACTTAGAAGGATTTTCTTTTCCTTTTGTCCCCCTTTTCTTTCCCCAATCCGTGGGGCGGATATTACCGCTGAGCACGGGTGAGGAAGGAGTTAACCGGAGGGGAAGGAGAGACCAGTGCCCAACCCGGTATTTGGACACGGGTGGACAAAAACGAATGCTTATCTAAAACAAGTAGGATTGCTTCGGCACAAGTCCGGGCTGGGGGTTGGGGGGAATAACATAACAAAGAAGATAACAGAGCTTTGTCCTTTGAAGACGTCCTGGAGCTAAGTGAAACAAATATATTAACTGTGGCTGTTTACTGATTGCCGAGACTGAGATACAGGACTGCTCTGCTATATCCACTGTTGCCGTATGTTTTAGATGTGACATTTCAACCTATTGTTAGGGTTGCACTCATTATTGATTCATTGATGCACCTAATAGGATATTTATATTTTGGTTTGACTAATTCACATGTTATGTTCAATTATGTTTAGACATGAAGATTTATCAATGATTTAAAGATTATTCTGATATTATGTTGCATAGGGAATCACAGTAATTGGAAGCTATTTAGAGATCTGTTACAATTTGTGCACATTCACGTAAGAATATAATTTATTATTTAATGTAAAGAGTAGTTCATATGAACTCTTTTTGCAACACACAGTACCTAGCGCAGCAAACGACATTCACTATTGTAGCCCTGTTATGGGATCCGCTCCTTTAAGAGAAAAGATATTGCAGCTGCAGGTGGAGCCAGAGAGCACAGCTTTGTGGGGATTGTGGACACAGCCACTGAGGAATGACAAATGAAAATGGATACTTGAACTAAAATTCCCAGAGTGCTACAGGGGAGAAGGGAAGTAAACTCTGAGGGCTAAAGGTTGCTGGGCAGAGTCTAGTGTGAGGAGACAGGGAGGCCAGACTGCTGTTGCTAGGGTTGTGCAGCCAGCTTGTGGGGAGACTGTGCTCACTTGTCACACGTGAAGTCCTGAAGTGACATCTGCTGCACAGAGTAAATGGCTGTTTGTTCCTGTCTGGAAGAGGATGCCATCCTGCTGAGAGGCCATTGTGGGCGGCGACTCGGCCCGGACGGACGCCAAATCTGATGACTAGAACACCTGATGACATCAGACTTCAGCTCCTATATACAGTTCTTCATCACAGAAGATAATTGCTGACATCCCTGCCGGCTACAGACGGACATCTCCCTCCGTGTATGGGTTTGAGGCCTCTGGCCTGCTGTTGTCATGAACAGTACACACAGATTTTAACCGTTTGTATTGGGCCCCAACGTTGGCTAGCTGAAGAAACTACCACTGGCCAGTGGGTTTAAAAATGTCCTCGCCATCTGTGAACTATGGCTACAGGAAGTTGAGAATATTTTCTGGAGTGCAGCCTGTATCTCCTGGAGAAGAAGAGTATGGAACCTGGATGGAACAGGCTATGCAAGCACTGGAAGAATGGGATGTTCCAGAGGCTCAAAAGAAACAACGCATTACTGAAAGTCTGAAAGGCGTTGCAGCAGAAGCCATCAGAAATTCGAAATTGAGTCAGGAGTCTTGTACAGCATATGACTATCTTTGCATGTTGCAAGATGAGTTTGCGCACAGAGAAAGCTACAGATTTAATCTTCCTATTTGAAC
>NW_017307137.1:495706-582195 GCF_000935625.1 Nanorana parkeri | reverse complement strand
GGCTACAGACGGACATCTCCCTCCGTGTATGGGTGAGAGGCTCCGGCCTGCTGTTGTCATGTACTCAGGAACATAAGCAGGTAACAGGACTCAGGAACATAAGCAGGTAACAGAACTCAGGAACATAAGCAGGTAACAGGACTCAGGAACATAAGCAGGTAACAGGACTCAGGAACATAAGCAGGTAACAGGACTCGGGAACATAAGCAGGTAACAGGACTCGGGAACATAAGCAGGTAACAGGACTCGGGAACATAAGCAGCTAACAGGACTCAGGAACATAAGCAGCTAACAGGACTCAGGAACATAAGCAGGTAACAGGACTCAGGAATCGCAAGAAATGGCAACAGGACTGGGGACTCAGTATTCACAGGAAACAATACTGAGCCACAGTCCTGACTGCAGGGAGGGATTAAGTACCCTCTCAGGGAGCACCAGGTGGTGGATAATCGGTGGCAGCTGGGAGACACCCACAGGTGAGCACTGGAGTTGCAGGTTCCAGCACCACCCAGTGGTGGTCTGGCACCTGACAGTTCCTGGATAGCTGGAAACACCTGCAGGCGAGCACAGGAACAGCAGGACCTGGCTCGGCGCCACCTGGAGGTGCTATGGTCCCTGACAGAAACAGAGCTAATGGATAACAACTTGAAAAAGGAGGTAATCCCTCAGAAGGAAACAGGGGGACCCATCAGTGCAAGTCTGTTCCTCAGCAAGGAGTGGGCTTTGAAGAAGAACGTTGTTTTCGGCGAAGTTTCGGAGACATGGAGACACTAATTGCCAGGCATTCTGGTGTGGTAAGCCGGTAAGAGCACAGAGAGGGAGGATGGCCAAGTGCCCAATTCCACCTGGGGTAGCTCCATAGCTGAAAGAAAGGACTCCAAGTCTCCAGGGGATCTCAGCAGATGATTGCGGCCATTCCGTCTCACAGTGAGGCAAAAGGAATATTACCACCAGTAGGAATAACCTGCTTCTTGTAGAGCTTTCCTGAGGGGGTGTGATGCCCTACACTTGGACAGGTCAGGAAAAAGAGAGATTGTAGCCCCATTACAATCCAGTGCCTATAGATTGAGCTTTAGCCATAATAGATTCCTTGACGGTAAAATAGTGCACTCGACACGGAACATCCCGTGGCAGAGACATGTTCGGTTTACGGAGACCTGGAGATCTGTGAACTCTGACCAGCTCAATGTGGTCGGTGACCGGTTTGTTGAGAAGAGTGTTAAAGATCTCCAGGACAGTAGCTCTCTTCAGGGATTCCACGAATGTGGATATTGTTCTGCCTATTCCTATCGTCTTGAACCTCAAGTTGAGTCCACAGGGATTGAATTACATTATGTGGCTGCTGAGCAACTTGTTGCAGTTCCCCAATAGCTGTAGATATAGGATGGAGAGAGGTTTTAAGCACATCCAGTCTCTGATGAAAGGATTGGAGACCCTTTTTTAACTCCACCATTTCCTATTTGTGAGAGGATTTCAGTTTACGAAACTCCGCTTTGGTCGGCAATAAAGCAAAATACTTGCGAGAGGCCAAGAGGGGATATCCTCATCATCTCCATCCCCATCATTGGGATCGGGGAGTCTTTGTCACCGCTAATACAGTTAGAAAGTAGTAAGTCCAGGGGCGAGGCAGGAGAAGCCGCGTGATGTGGATCTTGCGCCGGGCCATCTTAGCTGCACACTGCGCTGACACAGATTCCCCTATCTTGGGGAAAAGGTTAACTATGTCCCGTTTCCTCACTGAAGAGGCTTGTGAACCGGGAAAATGTGACCTCCACTTGTTGCTCCGGCCCATCTCGGGTATGTGGAAGGTGGAAAACAAGGGTTTTGGATGCTATGGCCTCGGGGCAGTGTCGGAGCTTCAGCAGGTGCATCCGGCCATGCCCCCCTTTTTGCAAGTTTTTTTTACCCCTGGTATGTGTACTGTAGACAGGGCCAGCGCCTGACTCTCTGTGCAGCTCACGATGTAAGACATCAGGTTTCTTCCTGATTGTTTATATACTGCACTGCTCTGGCGTTGTCTGCCTGTACCCTCCCTGAGTCTCCCTTCGGGAGGTGTGCGCAATGAAGCAGAGCCTACCTAATACCTCGAAGTACCAGCTCATGAATGGGGGATTTCTCCTGGCTCAGAGAGCATTGAGTGGACCAGAGAATCAGTGTGCCCCCACAGCCAGGAAGGCTGGCATCCCTATTATTTTCCAGAAAAGAGGAAGAAACAACTTCCTGGCTAGCAGCAGAGGAGATTGTAGCCACCAAAACAGAGATTACTTTATCCAACAACTTACTTTGATCCCCCTGTCCAGAGGCAGAGGAGACTTATTCCACTGCAGCAGGATTTCATGTTGCCACATCCTGATGTAGTGTTAGTCATAAAAAATTGCATCAAAGGACACCACAATCAGACCCAAAACCCGCATGCATTGTTGAATGGATGATCACCTGCAGATATGCACTTTGGACCTGGATGGTGTCCAAGATCTGGTACAGGTATTCCAGGCAAACTGACAAGGCCATCGGAAATCTGACTGGTAACGGACGGTTTGAACTCCAGTTTGAAGTAAGAATCTGCATGCATTAGAAGGTCATTCAGGTATCCCACAATTGGTAGCCCTCTTGACCTCAAGGTAAACGAATAAGAAACAAATAAGAACAGAAAACGAAACGAACGTTCGAACTACCGCTACCGAATTTCGAAAATGGAAATTCAGATTCGTTTGCATTCGTTATGTCTGTAATTCGGAATTCGGATACATCCGAATGTCCGAATTTCCGAAAATTCGTCCGAATTTCGATTCGGAACGAAACGAATCGCACATGTCTAGTGGCTAACACTGGGGCTTATGTTTTCATTAACACCGGAGGAGCCAAAGGGTAAAGCCACAAGCTGTTAAAGTTCCTCCCATTTCACTAGATGTTGGGAAAGCGAGCACCAGGAACCAGGAAGAGAGTTGTAACAACTCTGCTACGCAGGCCTAGGATCACAACTGCGGAGTGGGGATTTCACGGTCAGGTCAGCAAGTGGTCCCTTCAGCACTTTTAAATAAGAGTTCAAGACCTTTACATCATATCTGACCGTGGATTTGAGTTTAAGTAGTAACTATGAACTAGAACTGACGGGGTTAATGCGAGAGAGTGACACGCGGTGGTGAGCTCTGGTATTACACTTGCTATGATTAGCGGACAGCACACATAGGGATTTTATCAAGCAGATATGTAATGATTGAGATGAATAAGGATGTTCTCTTATGATATCACATACATGTCTAGTATAACATCAGAAAGTGGTAGACTAGATATATAAGTCCTAAGCACACTCTATAAAGGTTATATACTGATTTGACTAATTAAGATATGCAGTTCCAAAATGATCTGAGTTAATGGCAGACTAGCCCAGATACTTGCGGTTTAGGAGCCTCTATCTGAAGTCCCTTTGATGGTCTCCTGTGGCTGAGTGTTACTTGCACCAAGGTGTCACTCCGCAAGGTTTAGGTGGAATTTGGATGAGAGGAGCTCCGTTTCAAAGGGGTTCGTCCACGCTGGTGTGCAGCGGCAATGCTGCTCTCGGTCCCTGTACGGTCTGCGGTTGCAGAGCGTGAATCTTCGGCGTTCACTGTTGCAAACAGTAGGACGCCGAAGATATGTTTGGCCTCGACTTAAAAAGCCTGTTGCGCCTGCGCCGAAGGAGCCGATGCCCGAGGTGCGCGTGCGCCAAGTGGAGAGAGCCGGGCCCGCTGTGCGCATGCGCAGTCACGGATCGCGATCCCGGAACGGAAACCGGTAAGTCTCTTACAAGAGTATGAAGGGATGGGTCAACAGGCGGGGATAAACAATTGCAAATGATGTTTCTGCAGCTTACTGCCAAGTGGGCTTGAGCAATGAGGAGGGTGGAGGGTGGGGATGATAAGGTGGCAGACAATACCTGAGTGCCTGAGACTGTAGAGGAAGAAAGTGAGGGAGAGGCAAAACATCAGCAGGGCTCTAAGTGCTCTAAGTCTCCTAATCCCACCTCGCTGTCTCTAGCTACATCCCTGACTAGGCAGGAGTAGTAGAGTAGAGTAGGAGTAGATATAGGCAAACAGTTAAAAAACCCCCGCTAAAACAGCGGTATAAACTTACCTTTTTTTATTTGCGTGC
Source organism: Nanorana parkeri (assembly GCF_000935625.1). Lineage (NCBI taxonomy): Eukaryota > Metazoa > Chordata > Amphibia > Anura > Dicroglossidae > Nanorana > Nanorana parkeri. The sequence goes on along the minus strand of NW_017307137.1, from coordinate 578,064 downwards.
TCCCGCCTGAGAAAACAAAACTGTTCGGGCGGCCACAAAGCATCTTGGGGCGGGCGCATGCGCAGTTCGGATTCTCGGCCGGTATACGAGCAGAGACGCAATGTAAGTGTATGGACGCATGCACCCGCATGCAGACACCGCTGGATCGGAGGGACAGAGCAGTCAGCGCTGGATCGGAGAGCCGCCGCATTGCTGGAGGGACAGATGAAAACATCAGGAAAGAAGAAGATCAGAATAAGAGACACCATTTAAGGTAAGTGCTAACATTAAAATGGGGGGGAGGACATTTTTGTTAAACTTTAATCTCACTTTAAATTAGGTTTCCTCATCAGAGAGCCCCCTTAGTTTAGGTGTCCCCTTCAGAGTACTCCCTTACATTAAGTGTCCCCATCAGAATGCCCCCTTATAGTAGTTGTTGTATCAGAGTGCCTCCTTACATTTTTTGCTGCTATCAGAGTGCCCCCTTACACTAGATACCCGCATCAGAGTGCCCCCTTACATTAGTTGCCACCATCGGAGTGCCCTCTTACATTAGTTGCCGCACTTGGAGTGCCTTTTAACATTAGATGCCCCCATCAGCGTACCCTCTTACATTAGTTGCTGCAATCGGAGTGCCCTCTTACATTGGATGTCCTCATGGGAGTTCCCTCTTACATTAGTTGATGAAATAGGAGTATCCTCTTACAGTAGATGCCCCCATCAGAGTGCCCTCTCACATTAAATACAAAAAAGGGAGCACTCTAATGGGGACACCCAATATAAGGGGGCATCCTGATGAGGAAAAGTAATGTAATTGGGCACGGTGATAGGGACCCCCAATATAGTAATAATAGTTGTACCCATCAGAGTGCCCCATTACATTGCTTGTTCCCATCAGAGTGCCCCCTTATTTTTGTATTTAATGTAAGGGGGCACTCTGATGGGGGCAGCTAATGTAATAGGGGCACTCTGGGAAGGTCAACTAATAATTAATTGTCCCCATTAGAGTGCCCCCTTACACTGGTTGTCCCTAGATGCTGCTGTCACCTTAATCCTAGAGCCCAATGAGCAGGGAGTCCATGCTGAAAAGGAGATGAGAGGTGGGGATGGGAAGAGCCAGGATGCAGAGATGGGAGGAGCAGGGAGGCAGGGCAGACTTTAGCCTTCAAGGAAGGATGGAAAATTATACTCTTCCATCCTCCCTTATAGCTCAGCAGCGAAACAAACTGACATCATTGTTGCTAGAAACGCTGCGGTCCTAGCAGCCAATGATTGAGCAGGAATGGGGACCTGCAGTGGGATATGGCTGGCTGTGGATGTGCATCCACTATCAGCCAGTCATAACCTGGTCGGCAATCATGGTTCCGTATAGAACCGCTGCTCGGTTCGGATCCGGAGTTCCGGACCACAGTCTGCCATTTAGAGACCCCTGCAATACAGCATTACCATCTACTGTCACTGCTTGTGGCCTGCCAGCATCACCATCTCAAGCTGCCTCTACAAATCTAGTTAGGTTCTTAGGCACTGTCAAGGTGTCACACCTACATTTTATGCAGTTGCTCCTCAGCTGCCAAATAAAGGCAGACTTTTCTGTAGGGTTATTCATGCCTTTTGCCTCAATGTCTGCATTGTATTATGCTGCTCCAGCACTATCAAGGTGTCACACTCAGGGTTCCACAGCTGCTCTTCAGTTGTAAAATCTATAGTGTTTGCTGCTGGCTAAATCATGGTCTTTGTTTCCTATTGTTCAGTCTATATTCCTATTGTACAGTCAAAATGGGGCCCAAAAGATATTAATGCAATTCCGTCTATACATTATGTAAAATATTCCTTCATTTTAACAGTGGGAAAAAAACACTTTATTTTGATCTTTGTCCTCAAAAAAATGCATGCGATAAGTGCTTTATCGAATGAAGATTTTTCAGAAATGTAATAAAATTATGTTCATGCAGCATGAACATAATTTTATTACAGTGGAGTGGATTGCCTTGCTGTGCCTTTGTGTTTATAGAGACACAAACAACATACTAGCACACACAAGGTGGTTCTATAGGGACATTTCAAGAGAAAGGAGCCATTCCAAAAGAGGATATCAGAGCCAGAGCTTTTAAACATCATGGAGCAGCATCAATTATAAGTTTAATCAGCATAATCAGCTGACATAACTTAAAAACTATTTCAGTTTATTATCACATTAACAAAAAAATAAACATTCAACTCATTTTGTTTCTAAAATGCTGAATTAGGAAGTGGTATTGATAATAGGGCCCATCAGAAATGGCAGAAATAATGCCAATGCAGTGTGCACAATACTCATTCCTTTATATAGTGTTAAAATACTCTTTATTGTGTATATTTGAGCTGAACAGCTGCATGCAAGTTTAAAATGCAGCCTGCTCCAACAGCTGAAATGCTGTCTATGTAGTCCAGGCAAAATGTATTTCTTTTTTCTGTGTCATACATACACTTAGATGTGCAAAACACTTCTGCTCGCTTTGTTTGCCGCAGCCTGGCATTGCAAGCTATTATTCAATCTGTGGTTTACTATAACTCCCAAATCTTTTTAAATTTCTGACTCCCCTAGTGGAGTACCCAACAATGTGTATTCTGCTTGCCTGTTTTTAACCCCAAAATGCATTACTTTAAATTTTTCAACTTTAAACCTCCTCTGCCATATGGTTGCCCACTCCCCTATTTTATCCAGGTCCTCCTGTAATATTATGCTGTCTAAGTCCGAGTCTATTACCCTCCCAATTTTAGTATCATCAGCAAACACAGAAACATGGCTATTAACACATTCCGCAATATCATTAATGAACAGGTTAAACAGTATTGGGCCTAGCACAGAACCCTGGGGCACGCCACTCTCGACCTTAGACCAATCTGAAAAAGAGCCATTTATCAATACTCTCTGGACACGTTCCTGTAGCAGTTCTCTATCCATGTACACACCATTTCATCTATGCCCATAGATCTCAGCTTGTGCACTAAGCGTTTATGTGGTACTGTGTCAAAAGCTTTGGCAAAATCCAGATATACCACATCCACCATCCTTCCGCCATCCAGAACTCTACTCACCTCTTTGTAGAATGTTAGTAGATTGGTCTGACAAGAACAGTCCTTCCTAAATCCGTGCTGATTAGAACTTATAATACCATTGTCACGAACGAAAATGTACTAGTGTCCCTTTTAAAATGTATCCAATTCCAAGATTCTTGTCACCTGACATAATTCACTATAATTTTTTATTTCACATTAAAACCTGTTTAATATTTCCCTCTTCAAATGCAGCCTATTGAAAAGTCCTACGTGATGAGTGGTGTGTGCAATATTGCTGCATCTTGTTTTTAACAATCCACTATTACTTTTATTTCATGTTAAAATCTAATGCATCTTATTAAACAGGCTTACATGATGTGCATTTTATTGCTTTTTACTGGCCCTTCTCTCTGACATAATAAACTGTAATTTTTATTTTAGGCTTTTATTTTAACCCTGCCATGTCTATCCCTCTTACATTACTGACCAATCAAACTGCTTACACAGTCTCCAGCCACTGTACTATATGCTAAGCTATGGTCTCTGAAATAAGGCTCTTTATTTTTATATCTTCATAACAGCAGCCTTATCTTTAGAATGTGGGGTTATGGTTTTGAAGTGTTTTTGTGCACTCTGTGTTCACATTATATTTAACTTTGCAGACAACACAGTGTTTTACAGCCCTGAAAGAAGATCACAAGCTGTGCTATGAAACATGTTTTGCCACTCGTTGTCTATTGTTACAAAGTTGAAGACATTTCCTTTATTTTTTTTTCAACATGTACACCTTCTGAAAGCTTTTAGATTTGTTATATATATATCTATTAGATACCTATAGATATCTATATATATTTTTCCTTTTTTTTGTAACCACTCAATTCTAGTCTGTTACTGCTAGATAAACATTATTTTGTGTTGCAGCAAAAATATAACACAGAATTGTTTTCCAATGTCACCCTTTGAAGTTGCATAAAAATAACACTATTTTTCTTTTAATGTATTTTTGCACTGGTACATGTCCCCCTTGGCATTATCCTTGCCCTTTGTTTGACAATCCTTTGCCTATTAGCCTTGAAAATTGACCAACCTAATTTTCAAAAGTCACCTACTATTTACTTTAATGCAGTTTGCATTGAAGTTTGCTATTTCCAAGCGACCACTAATTGTACTCAAGCACAATTGCCAGCCACTAATAAGGAAAAACTTTAGCAGAACGCTTCAGCTTATGCATTCCAGAGGGTACTTTTTTATTATTATCAAATCCTCTCAGGTATTATATATTTGTCATGCTGGTTTCAATAGCAGTATCGGAGATCTGTAAACATTAATGTATATATTTGGATCACATCCAGGCAAAGTTAGTCTCCGTTGCATGTAATACTAACTGAATGAAACTTAGTTTGCTAAATCACTGTGTGTCATAAAGAACTACAACTTTTAAAAATAAAAATAAATAGTTTTCATCTTTTTTGTAAATTTTTTTGCATCTTAGTGCTGCTGATCTGCGCTGCAATCTCCTTTCAGCCACTTCCTGTCTATATGTACATACTCCAGGGATGGCTGCAGGGCATTTATCAGGGTAGGTTTTCCGATGTTGAAAACAGTTCTATATACCTTTGTAATATATGTTTAACTGGCCACTTGTAGTCTCCATTGGAAACCCATGTAAACTGCTGACAATGAAAGAGCACAGGCACAGTGGGTTGTCATCCTATAACAGGAAGTGCCTATAACAATTCCCATTTGGCAAGATCACCAGGTATTTTAATGAAAGCTGCCCATTAAAATTATAAAAGTAACTTTAACGTGGTAATATTTAGAAAACATTTTAGTGACAGAGTTTACAGTAACAGTTTAACACTGCTCAGCACTGCAGGGCTGAGCGACCTATCTGTTGGGGCTATGAATGTTTAAAAGCAGCTGGAGATAGACAAAACCCTAAAAGTGCCTAATGATCTTTTACCTATAAGAATGAATGATCATTGCTGAGGGGGTGTATGATGGAGCTGCCAGTGCCCTGCATGTTTGCTAGCAGTCAGCAGCTCTGTTACTCAACCCTGCAGTGCTGATTGTTCATTCATACTAGTAAATTAACAGTCAACTTTGAGAGGTGGCGGGGGGCTCAGTGCTGGCTGTACCCCTCTCCTCCCGCCACAGAAATTCCCATATATTGGGCTTCAGACTGGGACAGAGCTAGAGCTAGCATTAACATAAAGAGGTGTTTTAATCTGCAATGGTGTCACTGCTCAGAATGGGAACAAGTGCTATATTATTATTATTATTATACAGGATTTATATAGCGCCAACATTTTGTGCAGCGCTTTACAATATAAGGAAGACATTACAATACAATTCAGGACAAGACGGCAAGTAGGGCCCTGCCCTTGAGAGCTTACAATGTAAAAGTGCTATATGCACTTGGTCTCCTGGGGGATCAATTAAAAGTTGAAAATGTTTGAGAGTTCTTCTTTAACTTTGTTAGAGAATCCTGTTTTCCATAAACGCACAATTAATTGAGACAACAACTGTGATGTCCAAATATTTACTTTGATGTTCTTGACAAAGATAGAAACAAAAAATATAAACATTTAATGAATTACATAAATAATCTCAGCATGTTTAAGAACAAAAAATAAAATTCTGCTCTGCAAAGTACACTGCAATATCATCTACAGGAAATAGCATTTTGAAAAATGCAAAATGTGAGCGACTTAAAGGAGTAGTTCTTTGGGATTTTATTTTGGACCCTTTTACTCCTGTTTACCTACCAGCATAATAACAGGGCTTTTCAGAAGGTTTTGAAACATTTTCAAAACGTACTGATTCTCAGAAAAGAATTCAAAGCAGTTATGTTAAAAGCACTAAAACAATTTCACCTGACTCTTACACTGTTACCATGCATGACTTACACTAAACTATGACCAAAAGAATGTATTGTGCCATGTCTATAGTAAACAAAAAGACTCCACATATAAAATTAAATGAACCCCTAGAGGTGGACTTTTATAGGATCCTGTCATTATTGACCTTTTCTCCTGAAAATTCAAGTCGCCTTGCCATCATGCTGATTTAATGGCTTCAGTCATTTCTTAGTCACTGAACCAAAACAAGTACACAGATCAAGAGCTCCAAGTTCACTCTGACTTCCGGATCTTCGTGCTGTTTTAGGTGAGAGTCTCAATGTATGAAAGCCACAGACAGGCAACCAGCATTTTCAGAAGGAAGTCAGAAATTGCGGCCTCTGTAATTGTGTGAGTATAAGTTTCTTTCAAGGTGTTATATAAATTCAGAAGAGAATTAATAGCAATTCAGCATTTTTCATATGGAATTTTGTATGAGACTAGAATTTTGGGAAGTTCTGTGTCCAGATGCTTTAACTCACTAACAATGCACTTTCATATGTCTGGTTACATCTCGCAATAAGTGATCACTTTTATAAATATAGTACATTTTGCTCAGTTTCCTTCTGTTTTGTGTCTACTTTCTGTACGGTCAGTATCCACCAAATGTCCTCCAGTGTGCTGGAACTAAAAAATACATATGTATGAATTAGGGATGTCCTGATACTGATACTATTATCGGGGCCGATACATGGCATTTTCACGAGTACTTGTATTTGTGAAAATGCCCCGATACATAGTGCCGATACCGCCACTTTAAATAGTGTCAACTCACCATGCCGTCTCCCAAAAGCCAGCCAGAGATATCGGGATCAGAGACGTAGCCCTTCCAGGACCTCACAGGGCCGCCTCCCACAAGCTATCCACAGAGATCGGGCTTGGAGTCTGAACTCTCCAGGGACCTCACAGTGCTGCCTCCCACAAGCCAGCCAGAGAGATTGGCCTTGGAACTCCCTGCACGGCGCAGCCACACCTGTTTATATGTGAGTGACAACACACCTGTTTATGTGCAGACATCCCAACTCTGCCGGATGCTTCGGGAGTCTCCCGCTATCAGATAGCGGCTCCCGGCTGCCCGGGAGAGAAACATTTACTCCTGGAACGTTTAACTCTGCTATATCTAGCAGAGTAAACCTTTCCCTGCGATCCGTTTTTTTTTTCTGACATCGGGGCTGCTGGCCGCCATCAGTCAGAGAAAAAAAAAAAACAGCATAGGAATGCATAGCTAGATTGCTATTGGCTATTTCACTTTGCAAAAGCCAATAGCAGACTAGGTATTGCACCCGCCCACTGCTGCTGTCAATCAGCAGAGGGGGGCAATGCAGTTCTCCATCAGGTCCTCTTCTAGTGATTGACAGCAGCAGAGGGTGGGTGCGATAGCCAGCTTGCTATTGGATATTGCAAATTGAAATAGCCAATAGCAATCTAGCTATTCATTCCTATGCTGGGGGTTTTTTTTATTCTGACGGCAGCAGCTGTCAGAATACTAAAAAAAAAACCCCAGCAGATAGCAAAGCAAAGAAGCTATTGCCTCCCGTGCTATCTGCCATCATTTCAGGGGGGTGCCCCTCCTCCCCCCACCCGCAATGGGCACCTCCCTGAAATTGCTTTTTTTAGGTTGGGATCCCTGTATGTGAGTGACAAGACACCTTTTTATATGGGAGTGACAAGACACCTGTTTATATGGGAGTGACAATGGATGAGTTACTTTATATTTTGCCTATTTGTTTATTATGGGCTCGTTCGAACAATATGCAGAGACTAACCTCATATGTTGCGGCTCTGTGTGTAATGATCACTCGATTTTTCCCACACCTATGAGTATTCCTGCTCCACAAGGAATGGTCTCTCGCCCATTCCTTATGGAGCAGGAATATTCTCGGGTGTGGGAAAAGTGAGTGATCATTACACACAGAGTGTGGTAATGGAGTACATGGTGTTTTGATTTATGAAGATACAGACTGTTTGGAGATTGAGTTATACACTGATTCAGATTGGGACTGAATTGTACTAACGGAAATTGTTCAGATTTTTTCATTGTTTGACTTTGAAGAAGTTATTGTACACATACATTGCACACATACACATACATTGTACACATACATTGCACCACATCATGCATACATTGGTTGTACACTTGGTATTGCACCACATCATTTATATATTGAGTATACTTTATGGCAACATACTGTATATATTTCTTTAGCTCCACAATAATAGCTTTAGTTTATTTTTTCAGTATTATAAAGTAACTTCCCTAAAATCATTATTCTGTATTGTTTTAGAAAAAAGTCACATATCCCTTTAGGAAAAAGTAATTGGTATCGGCAAGTACATGAGGGGCAGTACTTGTACTTGGTCTTAAAAAAGGGGTATCAGAACATCTCTGGTATGAATGCAGCTTATGAATACAGCCAAACCCATTTTGATTAAAACCTTATAATCTAATTTTTTAACATCACTCAAACTGTGACATACTGTATTAGGTTGGCATGGATTGAACCTGAACTCTACGATAAGCAAATATTGCCTAAATTCAAGAGGCATTTGTATGATCAAATAGGCATATCTATTTTTCCTGGCCCTCCTCATGTCAGCCTACTGTGGGTCATCTCCGCCCTCTTGACCCCCTTTAGGACCTCCCTAATAGAGAATAAAAGGAGGCCTCCTATAACCTCCTATGTTCCCTAACAAGTACTTGCGACGGCCACAAAAAATGGGGGGGGCCGTCAGGCTGACATGTGGAGGAGCCAGGAAAGGAAAATTACGGTAAGTATGAGAATAGAGAATAAAAGGAGGCCTCCCATAACCTCCTATGTTCTTTTTCCGTCCTCGCTCCGGCTAGTGGGGTGGGGCGTTTGAAAAAAAAAAACAAAAAAAACGAGTGGATTAGTATTCCCAGCTGGGTTCTGCCTCTCCCGGCTGGTCGGCGGCCTGTCTGGCAGTAACACTGCCTTATGTTCAGCGTCCCTTGGTGCAGGGACTGGATTATGGGGTCTAAAGGGCCCTTGGATGGCGGCACTCCAGGTATCGTTCTTACCTCGGCACCGGGATTCCTGTGTCGGCGGGAGCGGCTGCTCGCAGAGAGCGTCGTGGTTGCTAGGCTGCAGCTGCGGCGCCGCGTGAGGAGGGGAGGCGGAGGCTCAGAGCGTGCTAGCGTCCTGTTGTCATGACGACGGGGCATGATTTAACCGGCGCACCGGGGGAGCTTTCTCCTCCTCTTCCGATCTGCGGTCGGCTGCTCAGTACGCTGACGAGGGAGCTGCTGGTGGACGAGGCATCTATCTCTACAGGTTAGCAGGTTTTTTCCTGGGCTCGGGCACTGTATGCTGGGTTAATGTTGGCTTATGGTGGCTTGTATTTCTATAGTTCTGGTCCTGGACTCTCTATATGCTGGTAGTTCGCCATGGGTCCGCCATCCAAAGCACTGAAGAAAAGCAGGAGGTGAAGTAACTGTTTTTTTTTTAACAGAGGCAAAAACAACGAGAGCCTGTCTAATTGATTGCTTCATATTTTCAGGGGAAAGAGCCCGCTAAGGAAATCTCCCTGTTCTCCAGATAGACGCTCAGAGTCTGTGGATTATTCGCCCGAACTGGGCAAGCGTTCGGCCAAGGGCCATAAGCACAAGAAGCATCATCACGCAGATAAAGCGCCTAAAAGGTGCGATTTCAGGGAAGGCTCCCCGTTACCAGGGCCTTCAGAGACGCAGGCTTCTGGAGAATGTTGGTCATTTGGGGAAAAAGCTCTGCCCAACAAACGTCTCTGCCGAGCATGCCTTAAGGAGACAGCAAAGGATAAGAGATCAGAAGAACGGGAGGTGCAACACTTTATTGAGCATGCGGTTTCACAGGGCTTGAAGACTTCGTGCCATAGGAAGAGGCCTACGAGTAGTTCGGAAGAAGAGGGAGAGCTACCTTCGGCTCAGGACCCTTATAGCCCGGTATCAGATTATTCCTTTGGGGATCCGGAGGAAGTATCCTTCTCCTTTGATTGTTTCCGGGTAGCAGCGTTTGTAAACGCAGTAAAGGAGGCACTTGGCTGGGAGGAGGAGGCAAGTCTGGCTCCGCAGAAGATTAGAAAATATTTCCCGGAGCTGAAACGGGAACTGCCTTGTTTTCCTCTAATATTTGAGATTAAAGAGCTCATAGAGGAAGAATGGTCCAGACCGGATAAGAAGTTAAATACGCACAATAGAATGGCTAAATTGTATCCTTTAAGGGCTCAAGATGCTTCCTTTTGGGAAAGCCCTCCAAGAGTGGATGCAGCGCTACAAAGGTTGGCACGTCATATCATGCTACCATTGGACGATTCGGTCTCCTTTCGGGATCCAATGGATCGCAGGTTGGAGGTCGATCTGAAGCACATATTTGCAGTGGCGGGGGCAGCTTGTAGGTCGGCTGTAGCCTTGACGTCTGTATCTAGAGCGATGCGTTCGTGGCTAGCCCAGGTTGAGAAGGTATGGGAAGATAAGGAGGCTACGGCAGCCCTGGATAACCTCAGGTTGGCGGCGGATTTCGTTGCAGAGGCAGCAGTGGATCAGGTACGGCTGAATGCTAGACTGATGGCGCATTCCGTGACTTCTAGAAGAGCCCTATGGCTGCGTCAATGGTCGGCGGACTCTACATCCAAGCAGAGCTTGTGTGCTCTGCCCTTTGCTGGTGGGCTGCTGTTTGGGAAAACCCTAGAGGAAGCTATAAAGCGGGTTTCTGGCGATAAATCGGGGCTCATGCCCCAGGATCGGAGGAAGCAGAGACAGCCCTTTCGGCCAGGCACTGGGCGTTTTTTTCGGGACCGCTACAGGGAAGCAAAGTCCTATCGGCCAGGCAGAGAGTTCTTTCAGGCCCCATGGAAATCGGCCCAGACTTCCTTTGTTAAAACAAAGTCCAGACCCGCCGGTAATCAGAAGCCGTCAGACAAACAGTTCTGAAGGTGTGCCCGTCCAGCCGGGTCCGGTCGGTGCCAGATTGGCACTGTTTGGGGCGGTTTGGGCGGAAAACATTGCCGACGCCTGGATTCTGGATATAATCCATCGGGGTTATCAAATCGAATTTACCAGAAGGCCTCCGGTGGCCCGTTTTGTGAAGACTCAGATTCCTTCCTCCAGGGAAAAGTTTCAATGCTTGCTCGATTATATCAAAGAATTGCAGAGGTCTCGAGCAATCATTCCAGTTCCGAGGGAAGAAAGGGGGTCAGGAGTTTATTCTCCGATTTTTCTAGTCAAAAAAGCGTCCGGAAAGTTCAGGCCGGTTTTAGATCTCAAGTTCCTCAATTCATTCGTAAGGGTGCTTCCCTTCAGGATGGAATCGTTGGAGACGATCATATCTCTTGTCACCAAGGAGCACTGGCTGGTATCCATAGACCTGGCCGATGCTTATCTCCATGTGCCGATATTTCGAGGACATCAGCGGTTTCTCCGCTTTGCAGTGAACGACCGCCATTATCAGTTTCGATGCCTTCCATTCGGCCTCTGCACAGCTCCAAGGACCTTCTAAAAACTGCTGTCGGCCCAGGTGGCCATATTACGCACTTGGGGAATTCAGGTGTACCACTACCTGGACGATCTTTTGGTCTTAGCCAATTCCAGGTCTCAAGCAGTTCTTCATCGGGATCAAGTTCTGAGGTCTCTGAGGTCTTTTGGATGGCTGGTGAACGAGCAGAAGAGCTCTTTGAGGCCGTCCAGACGGTTGGAGTATCTGGGAGTCGTGTTCGACACAGACCAGGCCAAGGTCTTCTTGCCCCTCAAAAAAGTGAGAACTGTCCAGAGCAGGGCTTCAGAAATGATGCGGACACCATGTCCTTCGGCACGACAATGCATGAGCTTTCTGGGTCTCCTCTCTTCCACTACTCCGGTGGTGCCTTGGGCACGGTGGCGCAGGCGACTGTTCCAATTCAATTTTCTGCAACAGTAGGATCGCTCGTGCCTTATTCAACGGATTCATCTTCCGGAATTCGTTCGCCAGTCACTAGAGTGGTGGACGGCGGAACCGAATCTGACTCTGGGCAAGTCCCTGGAGGCGATCCAGTACATACCCGTAACCACCGATGCCAGCGCAAAGGGCTGGGGGGCGGTGTGTATGGGACATCGAGTGCAAGCTCGTTGGCTAGGTCAGGTTCCAGAGAGTTCAAACCTGTTGGAACTGGAAGCAGTTCGGGAGGCTTTGAAGGTGTTGTGTCCTCTAATCCGAGGGTCAGCAGTAAAGGTCTTCTCAGACAACAAGTCGGCAGTAGCCTACGTCCTGAAGCAAGGAGGGACAAGGAGTCTTCCTCTCCTTCAGATAGCGGTTCAGATATTCAGGTGGGCAGAATTGAATTTGCACGATCTGACGGCATGCTATCTTCCAGGGACAGACAATCTCGAGGCGGACAGCCTGAGTCGCGACTTTGCAGACCACAATGAATGGTCGGTAAAGAGATCGTATCTGATTCAAGTGTTTCGTCAGTGGGGAGTTCTGGAGGTCGATCTGATGGCAACAGCCTCAAATGCGAGAGTCCCAAGCTTCTTATTGCGGTTCTACGACCCGGCAGCTCTGGCGCAGGATGCCCTCAGACAGCAATGGGATTACGGTCTAGTGTATGTGTTCCCTCCTTTCTGGTTGATTCTCAAGATTCTTCTGAAGATCCGTAGGGAGAGGGTGCGGGCAATTGCGATCCTGCCCTACTGGCCGAGGAGGCCATGGTTTCCACTGTTGTGGAAATTGAAGGTGACGGACCCGATAGAGTTGCCCATGACACAGGATCTTTTGGAACAGGCGGGGTTCAGGCATCCAAATCTGAGACGGTTGCGGCTCATGGCCTGGCTACTGAACGGGGCCGTTTAGAAAGTCTGGACATCTCGGAATTGGTAATCCAGACGCTATTGAAGGCTAGGAAGCCGGCCACGAATGCGGTGTATTCCCGGGTATGGGCCAGATTTCAGTAGTTTGCTTCGGAGAAGCGATTTAATCCCCTCGACGCTTCGGTAGGCAAGATCTTAGAGTTCCTTCAACGGGGGTTGGACTTAGGATTGAGTTACAATACCTTGAGAGTGCATCTATCGGCTCTGGCATCGCTCACGGGCACTAGGTGGGCTTCACAGGCTCTCATCCTCCAGTTCATGAAGGGAGTGGCCAAGATTCGGCCTCCAAGAAGAGCACTGTTCCCAAAATGGGATCTTACTGTAGTCCTGAAGGCGTTGTTGCAGTGTCCGTTTGATCCGGCACAGTCTTCGTCCATGTGGCATCTCACTTTAAGCACCATCTTTCTGCTAGTAATTGCTTCAGCCAGGAGAGTATCGGAACTTCATGCCCTGTCAATTAGGGAACCATTCCTGTTGGTTCTCCCAAACAGGATCCTGCTGAGACCTATGCCATCTTTTCTACAAAAGGTGGCGTCCAGTTTCCACAACAACTGGGAAATAGAGTTATTATCATTCGATTCTTCACAACTTCCTGAAGAAGAGTTGGAGTACTGTAAATTGGACTTAGTACACAGTCTGTCTCTATACCTAGAGAGGACAGCAGAATTCCGCAAAGTGGCTCCTCCTAGAGTTTTGTCAAGATGGATTATAAAGGCTATATCCTTGGCGTACACAAAAGCGGGTCTTTCCCCTCCAAGCGCTATGAGGGCTCATTCCACGAGAGGGATGGCGGCTTCATGGGCCAGTTATGCAAGGGTGCCGGTCGATGCCATTTGCAAGGCACCAGTTGGAGCACTCTGAACACTTTTCTCCGGCATTATAAGATACAGATGCTCCTCGCTTAACGACTTACCTGTTTTGCGACCACTCACACTTACGACCGACCTCCGACCTCGTGCGTCAGCGCGACGTGTCGCCGGGGGAAGTGACGTCCTCCGATCTTCACTGCGGGTCCCGGTGAGTATTTTCATTGCCTGATGTACAGTACACTGTTCGGTACTGTACATCTGCAACGCTATACAGTACTGTACTAATGCAGTACAGTACTGTATAGAGTTCCTCACTTAACGACCAATCCGTTTAACGACCTGGTCGTAGGAACGGAACTTGGTCGTTAAGTGAGGAATACCTGTAGATGTTCGGTTTGGAACGGAAGATTCCTTGGGAGTATCTGTTCTTTCAGCGGCCTTATCTAAAGGGAGTGTCGCTTAGTCACATTAAATGCTTTTGCAGATTCGTTTGTCTTTTTGAGTTTTTTCCCTCCCTGGGGCATTGCTTTCACATCCCACAGTAGGCTGACATGAGGAGGGCCAGGAATACGGAAAATTGTTATCATACTTACCGTAATTTTCCTTTCCTGGCTCCTCCACATGTCAGCCTGACGGCCCCCCCCATTTTTTGTGGCCGTCGCAAGTACTTGTTAGGGAACATAGGAGGTTATAGGAGGCCTCCTTTTATTCTCTATTAGGGAGGTCCTAAAGGGGGTCAAGAGGGCGGAGATGACCCACAGTAAGCTGACATGAGGAGGAGCCAGGAAAGGAAAACTACGGTAAGTATGATAACAATTTTCCGTAATCCTTGTGTAGGTTGTGTATTTCTTACAGATCTGTGAAGTTATAAAGTGTGAAAAAATGTCTTTGTGTAGGAGCTTCCTGTAATAAATACCAGTCACTGCTGCTCTCTTTCCTTGCAGGCTGAGTGATCTGTATCCACCCTCCCACCCCATTCCTGCAGTTGGAAGGATCTGCTGGGCCCACAGCTCTGTTCTCTGCTCCGGCTATGTGCAGCACAGTAACAATGTCACAATAACAAATGTGGCACAGTAACAATGTCACATTTGGTGCACAGAAAGCTGATTTATATCCTTTGGGCCTATTGAGGAATATTTCTAAATTAAAAGTTTTATGTCTGGAGTTCAGCTTTAATAAATCGTGTATAGGTTATGCACCAACTGTTGATGCTTCTTTTGCATTGCCATGTACCTGTCCTCTCTGCAGGGAACAAGTGCTCCTGTCAGAGGAATTCTCTGGTTAGGAGCATCCTTGCTTCTTATGCAGAAGCATAAACTCTTTGAGCAAAATTATTGAATTTGGTCCTTTATGTTGCTTTTAGCAGCAGATCGATCGACCACAGTGATTGTCACTGATTTGATTGCACCAGCCTTGACCTGTGCAAAAACCTCTGACATACACCTGTATGCTTTTATCATTAATTGTTCTAGGAACCTTACAATTATCTGCAGATTTTCTGTGGTCAGATGGAAAAAGTGCAACAGATGGCCCAGGTGGAGATTACTCCATCCACACAGTTAAGTGTAAATGGAGGAATCTGTTGCACCTTTTCCATCTGACCACAGAAAATCTGCAGATAATTGTAAGGTGTATGGCCAGCTTTACTTGTGTCAAACAACTTGATACTTCATTTAAGCTTCACAACGGAAGCTCACAAATGTTGCTACTGACACAAAGGGCCCACACTGTTCCTGTGATATGTGTATAGAAATTTTAGAGCCCTAGTGTCATTCCAAGTATGTAGACTAATTGAATATAATTACAAACTGTGTTTAATAAATGAAAGGACATTAGAATTGAAACAGCTTTTGACGATGGCAAATGTATCCAAGGTCATGTTCAACACATTGTGGACTTTGACCTCACTGCTTTGTGACCCCTACTATTGTTCAAGATTCCATTTAATGCATTTATCTATTGGAATTATCCACTATGGGTAATTTATTAACAGAAGAGTCCTGACAATGGAACTTATTGTTTCAGTGGCTTTAGTAAAATATTTGTCCATGTCCACCTACATGTATGAATGCTACAGTTCTGATATGTTGCACCAAACTGCTAACTTGAAGGACAGGACTAAAATAATACTCATGGAGTCCACACAAGAGTATAATTAAATATCTACATAATAAATTGCCATACAGTATAATCATACTGCATTTTTACTGAAGTCTTTCTGCTGCTGAAAAGTTTAACTGCTTGCTGACATTTATCGCATAAGCATTTCAACAGGTAAATCTCTCAGTAGCAAAGAGACAATTATAATATCTGTGAAGCACCAACCTTAATCTCACCCCAGTGAATAATTTAACCTCTTATTATCAGTTTATTTGCAAACCATTGAAACTAATAATTTCCTTGGAGTATATTAAAGAACACAGGATGAAGTGATTCTGGCACATTGGGTTATGCTGCTGCCTTCAGGAAATTGGACAGTGTCAAACACAGGTGCAAGATGGACTAGCATAACCCCTCCTACTCCCATCATGATCCAGTTTAGTAGCAAAGCAACAGGAGTGGATCATAAGAACAGAGGGGAGGGACCTGTTTCCCTTAATGTACACCAATAAAAGGATTTTACAGGCTGTCAAAAATCCTATTTTCCTAATCATACATTAAGAGACACAGGATGAAGTAATTCTAGTACAATGGGATATCCAAAAAACAGTCCAACTGAGGAAAGAGCAACATGGCAAACAAAATGCTAACAGAGCCCACAGAGCCACCTGAGGTACCACAGGACCAAAGCCAGCATCAAATAAGGTCTGAATGCTTACCTGATAAAACTTAACGGATGTGAACAGAAGGCCAGGCAGAAAAAACGAAAAACAGATGACCGATACTGAAATGCTCATAAAGCATTAACTGATCTAGTGGAGTGCACCTTGACAGGGAAAAAGTGGAACCTTGTCCTTAAATCTATAGACTTGAATGATGAGTTGCTTAATCCACTAGACATGTGCGATTCGTTTCGTTACGAATCGAAATTCGTACGAATTTTCCTGAACTTCCGAATTATGGAGCATCCGAAATCCGAATGGCAGTTTCCGAATTATATCCGAAATCCGAAATTCCGTTAACGAATTTCGGATCCGAATTTCTTTGAAACAGGAACTAATATTACCCCTGTAAATGAGGTTGAACAACATGACAAGATTTTTTAAAAATCCGAGATAAGGATCCGCTGCTGCTGATGCATTACAATACACAGTTACACACACAGGCAGGAAATA
The DNA here is from genome assembly GCF_000935625.1 of Nanorana parkeri. Classification (NCBI taxonomy): domain Eukaryota; kingdom Metazoa; phylum Chordata; class Amphibia; order Anura; family Dicroglossidae; genus Nanorana; species Nanorana parkeri. The sequence goes on along the minus strand of NW_017307137.1, from coordinate 561,227 downwards.
CGAAATTCCGTTGACGTATTTTTGTTCCGTTACGAACATTCGTTATATTGATTCTCTTCTGCTGCTGAGAGTTGCATTACAAATACAGGCAGGAAATACGAAATTCCGTTGACGTATTTTCGCTCCGTTACGAACATTCGTTATATTGAAGTTAAAAAGCAAAATACCTTTGTTAATATATTGGAGTTGATTGATGGTAGTTTTTTTTTAATCCGAAATTCCGATCCGGAATTCGTTAACGGAATTCGTATTTCGGATAAAAAAAACAACTACCACTCCAATATTAACAAAGGTATTTTCCTTTTAACTACATTAACTTCATCATAACGAATGTTCGTAAAGTTACGAAAATATAACCGCCACTAACGAAAATTCGTATTTCGTACGAATCCGAATCCAAATTGAGTTCAGTTACGAATTATGAAATACGAAATAACGGATATTCCGAAACGAAACAGAACACATTTTTTGACGGCGCACAAGTCTATAATTCACCTGGAGTTTATTGACGAGAAGCAGGCTATCCCTTACGAGGACCTTCAGAAATGACAAATGGAGAATCAGACTGTCTAAAGAAAATAGTAGCTGAAAAAAAGACTCAAATAGCAAGTATCGCAGACAGAGAGGGGAGAACAATGTCCTGCGTAAGGTGATAGGAAGAATCCACTTTGGGAAAAAAAGCAGTATTCATCCTCAACACAATGCAAAAAAGGATTCTTTGCAGGTTAAGGCCGCTAACACAGAAACTCACCTTGCAGAGGTGATAGCAAAAAGTAAGGCAACCTGACATGTAACGAGTGACACCCAGTGTGGAATTTCACTAAGGAGTGAGAGGGAATAATCTTTGAAAAAGAGTCACTAGGGCCATTATTGCACTTGATGGTATGCAAAGCTAAATGTTTTTCCAGACTGGACTCAAGAAAAGACAGGATTCATCCCACTTTCCTGGGATGGAATCTCCTTACCTCGCACCATGAGAAACATGCTCTTCAGATGCGATGGTAGACTTTGCAAGAAGTTGATTTTATAGCTTTTAATAGGGAAGGAAAGAAAGAATCAGGTAGGCCCTTATGCTTCAGGACCTGGGCTATAACAGCCAGGCCAATACAACCAACGACTGAGAAGCAGGGTGGTAAACTGGTCCTTGGGACACAAGATCTGGATGATCTGGGAGGGCCTACATTCAGCTGGGCCAGTTAGGTGCGATAAGAATCACTGGAATGCCTTCCATTTCAATCTGAGTCAATAGAGCATCCACCAAAGGCTAGTGGATACCAGGAACTGGGAACAAACATGCTCGGTTTGGAAGGCATAAGGTTCACATCTGGTGTCCCCCGACCTGCAACCGAGGTCTTGAAACCCCTTCGGGTGAAGAGACCATTTTTGTAAATGTAAGACAGTGATTACTGATTAAACACCACTAACCAATTTTCCATGCATGAAATTTGCATGGCGCACAGGGATGGGAAGTTTCATCTAAACCAAAAATATGATTGGCTTCTTTTTGAGCTACAAAACTTCTGGTTCCTACCGGATGGCTGATGTAAGCCACTGCCAAGGTGTAGTCCAAGTGTATCCTGATTGGTTGACCCTGCAGTCGAGATGTCAGGGATTAGCATTACAGGGATAATCAAATTGCTATTAGTTCCAGAACATTGATCAGGAGATGAGTTGCCTCCTACAACAAAGACCATTGCACCAAGAGAGTATCCAGGACTACTCCCCAGGCCAACAGGCTGCCGTCTATCGTGAGAATCTTCTAGATCCTTGGTTCTCAACTGGTGGGTCGTGACCCAAAGGTGGGTCGCGACCCCATGTTCAGTGGGCCGTTGCATGCCTTCCACTTTTCTAGGTGAGAGTCTCCTCAGTCTCCCCCTAGCGCAGCAATGTCAGTTTTCGCACCAAGCAACCATTCAGAATATGCTGCCCAGCATTGAGTGTCAGTTTGAGGTGGAATAGGATGGGGCTATGGCCACAAGGGATCTCCATCCATACGTGCATTGCTTACCGCTCTCTCATGTGTCCTGTAGAGGTGCCTGGACCGGAGTAACGCACTGTACCATGCAATCACACCTACGCGTTCTGGTGTGGGAGTTGTTTTGCGTTTCCATTCATTTGAATGCTACCCCAAACACACATCCCACCCACAGTTCGATCGCCCGCACCAGAATGCGTGGTACCACAATGCTGTGCGGTCCAGTGCAGGGCGACTTGGGTTGCGACTTAATGACCAAGGACAAATGTGGGTCCGGAGGTTACACAGGTTGAGAACCACTGTTCTAGATCATTGGGAGGAAGGGTTACACTGACCCCTGTGCTGAACTCAATCGACCAGGCCAGGGCAAGCCTGATTTTGTTGTTCAGGCTTATGCAGTAGTCCAGAGACTGAGTCTGCTTTGCCACGATCAAACTTGTAATCTCTGAGAAGTTCTCGTATCTGTGGACCGACAAAAACGCCATCATTGATTTTGGCTTCACTAAGTCTTGGAACATTTCATAGAGATATTGGAAACCCGGTTTTGTCTTGTCCATAGCCTTTACAAAGTTCTTCATCAGCCTCAGAAAATTTGGTTACCACCGTTGCATATAAAGCTGAGAGTCAACAAGAGCTGGATTTTGAACATTTTTCTTTCCTGGCTCCCAGGACTGTCGTGATAGCCAGTCTTTCTTGACATTATGAGAATCTCTAAGAAGCAGTACTCCGTGTATCCACCCTGCAGGCCAAGCGACAGGGCAACAACTTTCAAATCACCACAGAGCTGCCACCGATGTTCCTCATACTTTAAACACCTCAGCAGCTGTTTCTCGTTTTCGTATGTTTCTTTCATGTGAACTACATGTCCGACAGGAATGGATGGCAAAACATTGCCATTGTGCAATAAATCATCTTTTAGACTCATTTTAGATGAATCTATGAACAATCTCCATTCAGCTGGATTGTGGGTAATGTTAAGGGCTGTCATTAAGCCAATCGATATCATTGCAATAAACTAAATCACCTTCCACTAAGAAATACTGAATCAGATGTTTTTGGCGATCATGGAAAATGGAAATCGTGACATCACTCTACAAGAGGTTCCACTGTTGTAATCTGGAGCCCAGTAGCTCTGCCTTACTTTTAGGCAATTCCAAATCACTGACCAGGTCATTTAGTTCACTTTGTGAAATTAGATGTGGTTCAGGAGGAGCATATGGTGGGCTAAAGTTTGGGTCCGCTGACATTGACAGCCCTGGATCAGCTTCATCCTGCTCATTGTCTTTATCATCATCTGAGTATAGAGAGTATAATTCTGGTGGATCTGGAATAGGCAAGTCCTCAACATGGGGTAAAGACACAGTGCGGATGCAATGTTTGGATATTCCACGGTCCACTTCTTCTTTCTTGAGATCCCTTTTGCAAATGGGGGAACCATGCAAACATAGCAGGCGCTACTATGATTGGTGGGTTCCCTGCACACCATTGGGACTGCAAACGGCATGGACTTTTTCTTCTTGTTTAGCCAATGGCGCAAATAAGTTGCACATGTAATGCAACAATAATGAGGGGCCCAACTCTTGTCCTGATCCCCTATTTTGCATCCAAAATATAGGTGGAATGCCTTTTTTACCAATGCCGTCATACTGCACTTTTGAGAAGCAAATGTAACCTCGCCACAAATGATGTAGCAGAAGTTATCTGCATTGTTTACAGTTTCGAGGCATCTTGGCTTCTGAGGGAAAATATCACACAACTGTTCCTCAACTGTACACTAAAGCAGCAAAGTATAGTAAACTCCAACTTATCCGGTACCCATGGGGATTGGTAGATGCCGGATATCTGTAGTTTCTGGTTACTTGAGTTACTATTACCTCTCAAGCAACAGCTCCCCTCCCCCGCCCCATTAATCTGCTCACTAGATTCTGCTATTGGCTATTTCAAATTGATATAGCTAACAGCAGGCTGGCTATTGCACACGCCCACTGCCTGTTGTTTACCTTCACTTTCCAGCTGAGAAATCTAGCCGTCAGCCGCAGCAAGATGTAAACAGAGAATGTTGTTAGCAACTAAATACATTTAGTTGCTGACAAAAATTTTTAGTGTGCATGTCTATGAAGCAACTAGCAAAACAAATTGCTAGGTTTTTTTTAGGTTGCTTGAATGCTGGATAATGGGGAGTTTACTGTACATGGACTAGTCCATAGTTAACAATATTAAATAAAATAAAATAGGGCAGATGGGTATTAAGGAGCAAGAGCTTCAGCTTCAGGTACTGGTGGTGATCCAGAGGGTAACTTGGAGGGTGCCTGCAAGCTGATCTCGGATCACTAGGGGTTCTCTGGAAGAGGTGCCGGAGACAAACCACTGATCCAATCAGGTATGTTGAGTAGATCTATGCCCAGAAAGTGGCATGACGTTGGAGTCTGTGAGGGATACTGCAGGCGACAAAAAGTTTCAGTTGGAATGAATAAGGAGACTGAAGGGATGGTCCAAATTATGCAATCACCCTTTAAGCTTGATCTGATCTAATAGGGGTTGGAGTCTGTATGAACTGGGGATGTGGGGATGAATGGAATGTCCAGGAGCTCTGCAGGAAGCGTGACTCTGCTTTTAGCAGAGCTCCTGGACATTCCATTCATCCCCACAGCAGTTCATCTAGTGAGGACTATCAGTCCAATTTGACATGTTTTTCTTGTTTTATTATTACATTTACCAATAAAAAGGATTATTGCACCAGGTCAGGTGCCCAGTGTTTTTTTTTATTTTCCACTGTTCTTTCAGGCGTGAGAAAGTAAGGCTGTAGGGCTGTAAAAAGGGAGAGGAGACACTGTGCAAAGATTGCACAAAATGTGTCTTCACTCTGCCATTGTCAAGCCATGCCCCAGAGCTTGAACAGTTTGATGGACACAGGCTGACAGACTGTGCTAAATGTTCCCTATGGGAACAGGTAACCCACTAGGAAATGTCCTGAGAGTGAAGCAAAACAAGTAGAGGAACTAACACTCCAAGGCACAATGAACAGACCATAAGGATGTGCAATCTTGGGTGCCCAACGCAAAAAAAACCCCCAAAAAACAAACACAGAAAGTGTCAATGCACCAGAAAGATGGGGATATGCAAGTAGGCATCGTTAATGTCCACAGAGGCAAGAAAGTCTCCTGGGCAGAGGGAAGCAATGACCGACATAGATTCCATGCTGACTTTAGCGAAATGGGGACTGTAAGTTTTCAGTAAAAACACTGGAACCTTTCCTTTTCAGAAACAATTGCTATTAGCCCTTGAGAGAGGAGCTGTGCTAGAGAAGCATGGATGTCCACTAGTCTTTGTTGGGACTTTGAAAGGTTTGACAACATGAAGCAAAGCGCTAGCAAAGACTGAAATTCTAGCCTGTAGCCCCTGAAAACTATGTTCTTGGTCCAATCGTCCGTAAAATCCTTGGTCCAGCTTTTGGGAGTCCAGGACTTATGGCAGAACTGAGTACCACTGGAACTGGTCAAGACTGCATATGGCAAGGCAGAGATAAGGCCTTGTTAAGAGATTCTAGCTTTTTCTTCACAGGGTCGTTAAACAATGGGATGTCCTCTACAGTCAGAATCTTGTGAGCACAGGAAATGTCTTAGTCCACTAAAGGGATGGGCCACTTTTTAGAGAGCCCCTTCTCAATAGGATATTACTGGGCAAAGCTCTTGGGAAGAATGAACACCTTATCTAGATTAGGCCAATGAGCACACAAACAGGTTGCAGTAGTGCCTCAAACAAGGACAGGGTACATTTCTCTTCATCTTCAGCTGACTGTGCAAAACCAGTTGCTGCCAGAGGAAAATCAGAGCTAGACTGGAGCAGAAGGTGTGGAGGCACGCTTACATCTCCTGCATTCTGAGTAAGCTAAGCTGGCTGAAATTTTCCTAAAACTCAGAAACAGTAGCATAGAATTTGGCCTTGGAAAAAGCAGAGGAGGTAGCCATGCCAGAAGGAGTTAAGGAGGTCTATGAGTGCTGTGGCTCAGGCAAGCCTCATGTCCCATAGACGGTACACTGCAAACCAGCCGGGAACTGTTGTGGATTGTTAGCTGCCAAAACCCGTAGAACCCCTGCCCCTGAGCTCATTATTTGCCATACTAAGTATGCAAGTGAAGAATTAGCTACAAGGGATACTCACAAACACTGCTGGAGCAGGATCGGTTAATGCCGTCCATGACCAAGTCACTGTAAAGAAGAAGGGAACGCAAGGTAAATGTCCAGAGGACTGGGGTAATAGAAGTTTCTGAGGAGATAGTGGTAAGTCCATGCAGAGGTCCACACGCACAGCAGAAAATGGCATGCATACGATGAGAGACAACAAGGCCCACGCAGACAAAGTAGAAGGTTCAGCTAGAATCAGTAAGATACATTGAGCTCCAACATTTGTTTCCATTCCAAATATTCCTCAGCATTCTTTCCCACCACCAGTTTGCAACCGACCGAAGCTCCTGGCTTAAACCCATAGGAGAATGACTGGAGCAAACTAAAAGCACCATCAGGCTCCCTTTATATAGGGCAATGCCCTGACTACTGCAGCAGTGGAGATATAAAGGCAGGATCTAGGGAACATGTCCCATCCAAACTATCTTTGTTCCACTTCACAGTGGGCATACTCCCTCAGGAGTCTGCAGGGAGAGGGTTGCACCAGACGATGTGCTGTGGCTCTGGACCTGTATAGTGCTCTGTGGCTAACTCACACAAGTTTCTAGAAGAGTGCTCAATTTGTTGACTCTGTAAATTGCTCAGCAGCATGAGATCATATTTGTTCATCTAGCTTGTAAGGGCTAGTCTAAGGCTACCCATGCATGCACACAAGAGAAAATCACTCGATCCGCACTGTTTTGTGTAGATGGAGGAATCCACCCATGGCTAAAATGCCAGCCAATTCAGCAAGAATCAACTGAAGTTTGAGCTGTGAATGACTAGCCTAAAGAGCATATGTTCAGAATGCATTGAAAAAGCATTTAAAATGCGACAGCTATTTTGGGGGCAGGAAGTGAAAGAAAATCCACCCAAAAGGGTCAGTAATTAAAATCCTGGCAGGAAGTATGACCCCTCCCCATTCTATTCTAATATGTTGTTTTCTGTGTTCCCAGTAGATCGATATTACCCCACTTCCTGTCCCAGTAGGAGACACAGCAATGCAAACATTGGGGAGGTTTTAAACCTACCCAGCTTTATACCAGAAGTACAGTCTTATTTAATTGGTGCTTTGTGCTATTGAAACATTAAATATCATCTACTGTATATAGGTAGCAGCAAAATATAGCTAATAGAAGGGAACACTTGCAGTGGACAGCAAATATGCTAAAGGTAGAAAAAGCTATACAAATGAACTTGCACTTTAAGAAAATTAAAAACATTTACTTGGTAATTCTATCATACTTCAATATTTAGATGAAATTCTTAAGATAAAATAATAGTAAAAATATTACTTTGTATAAAAACAATATATTTCATTGCTTAAAATACCCTTTTACAGTTCTTGACATTTAAGGGTTCTGTATTACAGAGTGCATTACAGATTTAACAGTTTAGCATATACATTTTATATACATGTACAAAGCTGGTAGCAGACAAATCTTGATTTAATTCGCAAAATGTTTTGTCTGGGTGAAGGTCATCTTACATCAGTTTTTATATGACCTTGAAAAATAGCACTGTCCATCTTCTCTTTTTCCCCAGGTTTTAGACGCCTAAAATAAAAGTTAACATATATTCAACAGTAATACAGAGAAAGTAACAAGCAGCTCAACAATAAACAATAAGAAAATCCAACATCTGCATAGTTAGTATACTCTTTACCAGGGGTAGGCAAACTCTGGCCGTCCAGCTGCAATGACACCACAAATCTCATCATGCATCTGCCTCTGGGAGTCTTGCAATACTTCTAGGGAATTATAGTTGCACCACAGCTAGGCGTATGCCTACCCCTGTTCTACAATATATGTCAAATAACAGCTGCCTTTGCATCCCTTACAGCACTAAATAAAGTTGCCCCTCCCCCTCTAGCAAAAACTTTAGCACACCAATGGACAAAGTAATAATTAGTGATATCTTGAACTATGAGAACATCTCATCAACAATTCAGGTCTCCATCCTAGGTGGCTTAGCTGATATATAGGGAAAGAGTACTTGCAAATATTAAAGCACACATCTGTATTTAGTGCACAAAAAACAATAGTGTTTCAAGGTTCCATAACCTGTCCAATCTTTTTTTTTTATGAAAGATCTCTCAGCCCTGGTCCTTTTGTAACTGCATAGAAAAAAAATTATTGCATGAACAATTGATCTCCAAATTTTATAAATGTTTGCTTGTCATACATGAGGTCATTGCATGAACAATGAGTGTCTAAATTGTTATGGTTTTTGCTTGTCTTAAAAGTCATTTCCTTGCTTTCTCATTTTACAAATGACTCTCTACTGATATTACATTTAACACTTATGGAACTTACTTTGAAAGATTTTCAACATCCTCAATTGTTTCTGGTAAGGATATTCCCATTGTTTCAGGTAATAGCATAACTAGGCCGCCACATATAAGGCCAAGAATTCCTGAACAAAAACAAAGCAAAAAGTAGAATTTCAGTGGTGTTTTTCTCTTTTAGGTTTACACCACTGGGCTGTGGTAACATGTTAATGCAGGGCCATTCATTCATTTTTAGAATGGCACAACAATGCACTTTGCCAACAGATGTGCATTGTAGTGTACCACAACACCATACGTTGTAGCGCACTGTTACCAAAAATGGACTTGCACCTTTTTTGGTGTTTTGGTGCATTAAGCAGCCGATGCACATGTATGGGCTTCCTTAACACAAGGTAACAAGCAACATAACGCATGTGCGCTAATGCAGCTTAACAGGGTGAACCCAACCTTAACATTCAAATACTTTACTGCACACATGCTATGCACATGAAAAGGTTTAAAGTATAAAGTACAGTGACCTGTATGCAGCACCATCAAGAAAGACAACCAATTTGCTCCATCATGGTATCACATTCTTCTGCAAACTGGGAGGTGGCTCACGTTTGGTTCCCATTCTTGCCTTTTTTCAATTTAATAATTTTACCATTCAGTTTTTAGAATGTTTAGATTTCCATTCTCTGGTTGCTTTTGCAAATAAAATATAATAATATAAAAATGTTTGAAATATCTTACATTTACAGAACTGTAAAATCTTACCAAAAATGATGGGTGGCAGCTTCACCCAAAACTCAACCAATCAAAATAGCCAAAAATATTTGTGTCCAAAATTCGGGAAATTCCAATTATTTCAAAGTTTAGTTAAATGAAACTTTAAACGGCATTTGTCAAGTGTCCTGAAGAAAACCAGCCACAAAATTTCTCCATCAGAGTTTCAAATTTCTGTAAAATGCCCCATGTTGCTTCCCATTTTTGCCTTTTTTCCAAAGTGCTACTTATTTTATCATTTCGTTTTTAGGATGTTTAGATTTCCATTTATTACAATGTGTGTATTTTTGCACATCACAATATTATTATTGTATGAACCATTACAGTACAATCTCACCAAATATGATGAGCGGCAGCTCCACCCATAATTCAGCCAATCGGAATAGCAGAAATGGTGCAATAATTCCTCCTAAATCACACATTCCTGAACATAACGATACACCAAAATTTCTAGGAGTAAAAAAAAAAAAAAAAAAAAAAAAAAGAAAACATTTAGAAACAATGAGGGTCTCCCCTTTGTCATCCCCAAGGAGCTGTACATAAAATACCATTGATGTAATTTTAGAAACACTACAGCTTTTTCTGTGAACAGTAGTTACTGTTTAAAGTGTTCTTGTGCCTCTAACTGGCAATTAAATATGCAGAATGTGTACTCACTTTTGTGTGCCATAGCTTTGTAGTTCTGAAGGGAAAACAAGAAATTAAACCCCATGCAGTGGGAGCTTTCACTATTCTGATCCTGTTACAGAGACAGTTAAAGCAGCACTCCAGACAAACGCTTTTTATAGATTTATCGTTTTGGACTACACGGGGAAGGGTTAGAACATCTGCAAGGATTTCTTTACACTCTTTCTCCTTCAGCAAATATCTTTCAATTGCTGTGATCTGTGTTGTTAATCAGCATGATTTAGGCCCCTTTCACAATTCCGCATTTTAGTGCACATGTTAGAACACAAAAGACTGTTCATATTTATGATCTGCCTTGCACTGTGAAAAAAATGAGGCATGTCTTGTTTTGGTAGTATTTTCATGTGCCGTGAGGGCCACAGAAATCTATGGCAACACATTAAAATGCGCGTATAGTTCCCAGCCCCTGGCAACAAGTTCCTGCCTTCTGCTCACACACTGCTCCAAACAAGATGGCTTCTACAAATTCTGTGTATGATTGCATTGTATTGTATATGCAGAAGTCCACAACTTCACTGCAGGAATTCAATGCTTATTTGCTAGACCAAAAAATGCATTATATATATGCAATGCAAGGTATATTGAAAATGCTTGTAAATGCACTATAATGCATGGGGAAAATACACAAAAATGGATAAAAGCAGCCATTGAGAGATGTGAACTTGGCCTGAGTAGGGCACATATATTTTAGGAGGGGGTTGGATAATGAGCTGCTTATTAGCTGCTTTCCTATAGGAAAAAGAAGCTCTTTATGTGCTTATACAGCTGTTGTATGTGTTTGCACTAGGGTCATTAGTGCCATTAACCAAAGTATTCAGAGACCGATGTTGTTCATTAATACATTCCAGGGTTCTCCTACCTTACTGTCACAGTAAATTTATCAGCAGCCTCGTGATTACTTTCTTGTTCATGCTGTGTGTTGGCACAGAACATCAAAACCAATTTTAGAAAATTCCTAAAACAGCTTAATCTGCTCCTTTTGTGATATTGACCAGCAGGAAGCTCCAACTTCCAACTAGATTTTCAAGAAACTGTATTTACATACAGTATACTATAAAATACATAGAAACACAAAAGTAAAACTTTGTAGAACTGCAAAGTACTGTAAGTCTTTCTTAGTGAGCTACAGCTACTTTCTTTGAAAGTTCAATGATTGAGCAGCCATAATCATAGCAATTGTTACTGCTGAAGCATTGATTGGATGAGCCATTTGTTAGTCTTCTCAGAGCTTGATTATAATTAGCCCTGTAGACAATTCTTAAGAGGTCTGCATAAGAAAAATTTTGAATCTGATAACCTTACATAACATTATCTGGAAACGTACAATGCAAACAAATGTATCTCAACCCATTTAACGGTGTAAGGAATTCCTTTTAATATTATTCCATAATAAGCAAGGGAGAAGTGTATTAATTTGTGGTTCACTGTGCATTTACAGCAGTCAAATGCAGTCATTACAGTTAATATACTAAGGGAGGAGCCATGTTTTATTTTGACCAGAGTAGGTAGGGGTAAAAAAAACCATCAGCATATTTGTACTATGTGCTGTTAAGAAGAATTCCCATCACTTCCTGTCCTATGCAAGTGCTGAGAGGAGATCTCTACAAAGAGAGTAGAATTCCACTCATAGGCTGGGTTCACACCTAGGCAACAGCGTTTTTACGCACATTTTTGATGCACGTTTTTTGCGCGTTTTTATGCAGATTGCACCTCATTAATGTTAATGAGCAAATGTGCGTAACAATGCTCAAAAACACAGCAAACGCAAAATTTCAAGCATTTCCTATTGAGTCTACGGGGCCAAAACGAGCTGTAATATGCCCCAAAAAAGCTCATGTACTTATCCCAGCCACAGGTGTTTTGCTTATTTTGACAAAACGCTCAGATGTGAGCAGGGCCATAGAAATGAATGGGATTTTTTTGTCTGTACAGTGTACACGAATCTAGGGCTATGTACACCACTTGTCATAGACAGAAGAAACTGTTCTTGTTAAAACTTAGCACCAATCTATGTGAAGTCCCCTAAATGAGTTATAATCCACCTCTACTCTATCAAAAACAAAAAAAAGTTTTAGCTATAAATGCACTTAATGGTGTTTATGTCAAACATCCAGACATATGCAAGGCAAAGTCCTGATCTTTTTAAAGTCCTCTGCATAGGGCAGCGTTTATTAAGTGAAAAGACCTTTACTTTGTAAAATTAATATTCACTTTGCTAAGGAAACATTCTTTACTTCTTTAACACAACAACCCTTTCATGTAACACCACATTCCCCGACTTAAAAGCTACACTAAATCTACTACCATGGAAAAGTATGCCTGTTCTATAAAAGGTAGCACAAACCAAATGGGTAATGTCAAATTCCTCTTACTTACTGTAAGAGTTAAGTGCTTGTTTGTGTCTAGGTGTTAAAATAACAAAGATAAACTCACCCAAAGTTCCGGCTGGCCAGCTGTTAACGGTGCTCCCTCCAGCTTGTCCCATCCTCTGCAGCACATTAGAATGTTCCTCACCGTCCTCACGTCTAACCACAGTGTATAGACATTATGATTTATGGGACCTTAGCCTGCAGCAGAGGAGGGGGAGAGACATTCTAGGGACTGGCCTAAGAAGAAGCCAACTCGGAGCTTTGGGTGAGTATATTATTGTTTTTTTTTTAACCTAGCCAAAAAACAAGCAGTTAACCCTTGCAGTGCGGGGGTAGCCCCACTGCAAGGGTTAATATAACAAAATCTTGGAGTTCTGCTTTGTTAAATCCAAGTCTAAAATGTATGATTGTGTGAGAAATTAATTCATTTGATAGTATCCGATTTTTAATGACCTGATTTTTAGATACACTTAAATAGGATAGTGCATCATAAAGACAAATGGTATTTTAATTACCTCAGTGGTGTTGGATACAGTTCTGTATTAATGAAGTATACTATTTCAAAAGCCATTGTGATTCCCAGTCGTCCCAGTGTGGCTAACGTTATTTTAAGCCACATTACATCTGCAAACCAATAAACATTTCATTTCAATAAAAAGTTATTTTCATGCAAAACACACTGATAAATAATAAAACAGGCTAATTTAAAATAGAACTATTTTTTTTTTACAAACAGAACAAAGTGGCCTGGGAACTATCATTTAGCGACAGAGTGTTTTTTTTTTTTTAAGTAAACGTAACTTTTGGAGAAGTATATTGTACTGGTGCACAACTTCCTGAGCAGGTTTAAGGCAACCCAAGCATGTTATTTAACTACTTGAAGACCAGGTGTTAAACCCCCTTCCTGGCCAGGCCATTTTTCAGTATTCAGCGCTGCGGTACTTTGATTAACATTTATTCCGTCATGCAACGCTGTACTGAAATGAATTTTATACTGTTTTTGGGGGGACAGAGAGTGCTTTCTTTTGGTGGTATTTAATCACCGCTGGGGTTTTTATTTTTTACTATACAGTTATCACCCCAATTTTTTGGTAAAATATATAAGACGGGGTCACGTCGGGTAAATAGACACCAAACATGTCAAGCTTTCACATTGCACGCGCCCGTGAAAACTGATAAAATGGCCACCCCTAAAATTGGCCATAGGCGACGCTTTGAAAGCTTTTACCGCTCATCAGTTTAGTGTTATCAGTAATTAATGGCCCTAACATTATTGTACTCATTCCTACGTTTGCGGAATCATTGTGTGTATGTGGGGGGGAAGAGGGGGAGCGGTGGACTTTAACAAAATGTTTGTGTTATGTAACATTTTTTTTTATTTGTGACTATTTTTTTTAGCTTTATTTTTTTATGCTTTAATTTTTTTTAAACTTTTTTTTTTTACACTTAACTTTATTGCTATCACATAGGGGACTAAGAAATCCCCTATGTGATAGCCAATTCACTTGACAGGTCTTCTTTATGGAGACATCAGGGGTCTCTAAGACCCCTAATGTCACCTAGGGACCCCCAGAGAAGCTGATGAAGCAGAGAGCTGCTTTATCAGCTTCTCATCGGCACCTGTACCCATAGAGTGACACTGAATGCAGGAAGTGATGTAGTATACATCACTTCCTGCATTCGGGGACCAGAGAGAAGATCAAAGGGAGATCGTGTACTGATCTCTGTTTGAACTCCACTGACAGCATCGCCGTGCCGGTCCCAGCCACACAGGATCCCGGGACTGACAGTGGCGGTAACGGAGATGGCGGGGAGGGTGCACACCCGCACCTACTACAAGCGATAGCTGGCTGTTTACATTGCTGACAGTTTCCCCACTTGTGCAGCCCTCCCGCTCCTATAAGGCTCCCGTCCGGCCGTTCAGGAACGACCATGGACGGGAGGTGGTTAAAGGAATTGCCCTTTAGACTGCATGTTTTTGCATTTGTACATGTCCCCCATGGTAGTGTCCAGCTCCCCATTACCTTTTTTTAAAATAAAAGCTTGCAATGTGGCCTTTTTATAAAATTCCAAGATTTAGTTCCCACAGAATTCAGTGGGGTTCACTGCTAGGTTAGGGATCTTTTCCTGGAATTGGCTAATGTCCAGCAAACCAAACTTTGCTGAATTTGCTCACCCCTAGTTGCACAGTCACTCAAAAGCATATATTTGTTTCTTATAAAAGATTTACTTCATGCCATCTCTATTAGCATTTCTAGCGTGCAAATGTTGCATAAATATAGAAGACACTAAATTGTATAAGCGCAAAAGGCAATCTTGTTTACAATTATCCTTCAATATATAATGAAGAAATATTTGTTATTTCATTAATAATTATACATGTAAGGACATAATTTTAAAATCCACATACCATTTGTGAGTGGCTTGCAATATTTTGAAAATTTAAAGTGTATTTCCATTTTTGCAGGCATATTTGAGAAAGCTCCACTATATGTTTGTTATGCTTTTTTTTTATTTACACAGCAGACCTAAAGTTAATTTTTAAAAATATAGTTCTTACCCTTTAGGTATTTCTGTTGAGCAGGGCTTTAGACAGACTGCAAGTTTCTCTCTAGAATAGTGACAAGAAACTCTGGCTGTCCCCATAGAAAGATGAGCTTCCTCTCATTAAAATACAATGCTCGTAGATCTTTAACCCTTTGCTAGGACAGTGTGTTCAAATCTAGATAAAGAGATCAGCCAGCACAGTACAAACAGGGTTAATTATGGTAACCTCCCCTGCCCCCTTGCATTCCAGAGGAAAATTCAGTTTAGAGAAAACTAGTAATATCAGAAAATAATATGTAAACAGATTTGTTTTAATTTCAAGTTATGCCATGTAGATGGAAACATGTAACAAATATAAAATAGGTGTCATTCCAATTTGGCTGCAAAAGCAGAAATACAAAGTATATACTGCTTTAACCACACTAGTTTTAACTAATGGGTATAATTTGGTCTAAACTGTGGATACCACTCCAGTGGACTTGTGACATTTAAAAAAAAACCTATAAAGAACTTTATAAAAAATAAAAAAAAATGTACATTCCCTTTAAATGGCCAGCTGGGAAAATTCCCTTACACATAAGGGTCATAGTTGACAGGCAATCTCATGGCTGGGGACAACTCAGACAAAGTAATACTAACGCTTTTTCGCACATTGCTCCCTTGATGGCCAGATAAGCACGGTATCGCTCCATTCACATTGACATCCATTGACATTCTATTGGATTTCAGATCACGAGGGTCCGTTGCCTCAGTTACCTGACTAGCAAGGAAGCAATGGATGGAAACAGGGAGTATCATCTTTGCATTGTTTTTTGCAACTTTGATTGTTTTTTGCAATCCTGCTGTGCCAACAGTTCGGCAGTGGCAGGATTGCTTAAAAAAATGCAAGTAAGCCATGTGCCTAACAGGCAGGTCTTGTGAACCTTTATAACATCACTGTATGTATAAGCTCCTTATACCTAAAGTGTAGAAGCAGTGACATGCTTAAAGAGCTATAATTAAAGGAAACCTTCAATGAGAAAATATTTAGGCTGCTATTGCTGACCTCTTCCATTCACCTGGACGTCATGATGATCTTAAGAATTTAATATTTTCACAGTCACTATTTCAGAACAAGTATGCAACTTGGGGAAAGTATTGAGGTTAAGGACAGCTGGCAAAACTACTATTTTCAAGAGGTAATAAATTGCTGCTGTTTCGATATTTCTCAGCACAGGTTTTTATTTAAGATTACTGAAGATATTTTTTCACAGTTAAGTTTAGTTTTGTCCTGTAGTTCTGTAGTTCCACAACAGCTGGAGTTCCGAGGTTGCTTAGACTTGTCCTATAAAGAGTTTTAATTTGCTGGTGTGCATGTGTGTTTTGGTGTGTGTGTGTGTGTGTGTGTGGGGGTGGGGGGGGGTCTTTGAAAACCTACTTTGGTTTGAAGTCAAGGCTTCACAAGTTACATTTTGTAGCCTCAAGTTCAACTTCTGTCATATTATTACATTTATGAGGAAGATATTTCTATGTACGTATGTTCACTAAAAATTAGTTGCTCAGCATGTAAGGATATCGCTGGTATATTCAGAGTAATGAATGTCTGTTAGTGAAAATACTCATCTTTGCTTTTGTGTTAATACCTTTTGATATTGCAGCAGTTATTAGGCAAGCTATGCCCGCTCCAGCATTACTCAAGGCAAATGGAAGTTTCCTCCCAATGCGATCAATTGAGATTAGAATAAGAACAGCAGCTGGTAACTCCACCACAGCAGAAATAAAAAAGTCTGTATATAAATTCCCAGATACGATCCCTAGGCGCATAACAAGACCCTGGTAAATGACTGCACTTGTAAACCTGAAAAAAAAATACAATCACTAAAATTAAACATAAGAAAAAAATACATATGTCAATAAAACAACCAGCTAGCATTTTTTCAGCCAAACAGATACAGTATCTCATGCACAATGCTCCTATTACATGGGGTTAGTTCACCAAATTTGAAGTTAGCTGGGGTTAGCTCACCAATTTGCCAGTTCAGCAAACCAATGTTCAAACAGGATGAACATTCTTTTTAAAAATGAATAGGATGAAATTAACACACATTTGCTAGACAGGCAAACCTCTAAAAAAATCAACCATGTTCCTGAAGAACTGAAAATGGAAGCCTTCAAGAGCCCAAGTTTCAATAGTTTTCTATGTCAGGAGTTAGAAAAGTGAGAAGGCTAATTACTTTATTCTTTCATTTCATTAGAGGTTAGTTTCAGATGATCTCAACTTAGACTGGAGAACAAGATAGCATCCATGATGTATTAGGGCACTGATCCTCTACCAGTACTATGCAAAGAAACATGGGTTTAACCTGCATTATTATGAAAGCAATGAGGCCCGGATCTAACATTCATGATAACCTGTGAATATAAGCAACACATCTTCAGTAACCTCCTTCACTAACACTTTTGAGGCGAAGTTCCTTTTAAGCATTACCAGCTATACGGGGGGAGAAACCACGATCATTTTAAATAGCACTCTCAGTTCCAGTTGATATGATGAAGGATAACATTCCGAGAGGACTTTGAGGAAAATTAAAAATTACTTTGGGCCTCACAAACTGAATTGTGTGTGTGAAATCTCTCTAGATGTTTTTGACATCCTAGTGAGGTCTCACTGTTTCACCCACAAAATGCCATCCAAGACCAATTTTAATCTCTGCACTGTCTACAGTTGTAAGGGCATGAGGAGATAAGCATTACAGGTCTAGTTTCTTATAATTTTAATTTGTTTGTTATTCTTACTTTTACTTCATATATTGTACTTGTAAATGTCACCGACATACTTATATTCTCATTACCTGCATATCCTTTAAACGTGACTAGGGCACCAATAACCTTGATTTTTGCTGCACCATCATGGACTTAATTATCTGTTTAAGTTGCATCATGCAACCCACTGCTGATGTATTGATTGGTATAACTTAGTCCAGTATCCATCTTGTCTAGATGCCATTAAAACTCACACTGCATAGTAGCATGATTAACCAAGCTTCAAGATTTTTACACTTTACATTTCATTTTTATTTCCACTTCAGGAGCAGGGCAGTTTACTTATTGGTATGGAATTTTTCTGGTATGACTGCAATGTCATTAGTTTAATGTCATTAGTTTCAGGTCATATTTTTAACGTTAGAGACACTAAACACAAATTTAAGGATGCCTCTACCTTTATAAAGTATTGAACTGAGGCTGGAAAAATACCAAGGGTTGCTACACTCAACCTGATAGTTGAATGCAATTTAACAGATTCAAATCTTGGCAGCACTATTTACTGCACACACAGGTTGTCCATCGTGTTGGAGCATCTTTCACCTGCTCATCAAACCCTAATCTGGAAGGAAGCAAATGACACTCGTACAGGACATGTGCTGCATTCCCAGTCAGAGGAGCAGATCTTGTGGTTCTTAATGCTCATATGATGTGAACAAGCAAACAATTGCCAAATCTGTTTAAATAAAAATTTGAAATTTGTGTAAATATGTGTGGGTCCTTAACCTTTAAGCCAGCACAGAGAATGTATAAAGTGCCTGACTTATTCTGACTGATCCCTTTTCACTGTTACTAATACTGCATCATAACTTTAGCTATGTCTAAATCTAGCTAAATATCTAAGACTCATGTCAAACTAGTGTGCCTTTCTTTGGGGACAACTGACCACTAACAGAAAGTAAACCTGCTACTAGAACAGGGCTCAAAATTTCAACTCGCTCCCTTGCAATTGGCGAGTGAAAATTGCGAGGGGGTGAGAGGAAATTAATCGGCCGGGGGTGAAACTACTGCTGCTTCTGTGGCGGTCGCTCTCTCTTCTCTGGCCGGGGTGAAGGGAAGACAGCCAAACTGATTCTTCTCCTTTGCGGCCGCTGCAGCTACAGAGTGGCCAAGGAGGAGAAGAATCAGTTCTGCCGTCTTCCCTTCACTCCGGCCACCTGCAGCAACCTCCGCCCTACCCTGGGGCAGGGTAGGGGTTAGGTAGGGCAACTGGTGGCGAGTAACTCTTAAGGCCTGGCTAGTAGCTCAGGGCCTGAAAATTTGAGCCCTGTACTAGGGTTTTGCTTTAACGCTGGCAAAAACAGTAAGATATATCTCTGTTACAAGCTGGTGAATGAAATTCTGAGATACAAATATACAGTATATAGCAGGTCTAAAATACAGGAAAACACTGCTGTAATTGTGATGAAAAAGATTTTATAATAGAAGTCTTACCATGCATACATAAGAATTAAAGTACACTTTCTCATCTGTGGAGTTCTGACCAGATCCATGCATGCAGGATTGGTAACTTCTTCATCAGATACTGTTATCTAAACAGAAACACAGAATAATAAATTGGCAATAACAAAATGTCACCTGTTGTATCTCATCTGTCAAAAGTTAAGTTGAAAGATCATTTAGAAAAGTACAAAGAACTGGAAGGCGGAGTATGCCTTTTTTTAAATTTTGTTTTCACTCTCTGCAAGCCGATTTTCATCATTTTATTTTTACACTGTAGTAGAAAGGTACTCCAAAGCCCAAAGAAAAGCTATATGCCAGAATATCAAATGGCTGCATAACTACTTGAGTTCATGAGAATATTAGAAGAGAAATATTATCATGCCAAATTAACATTCATTTCTTGCTATTGCAATAATAAAATGTTGTAAAGCATAATGACCAACAACTTTACAGTAATGTAGTGTAGTCAAATGAAAAAAAATGGTTATACTTTGCAAGTCTTAAAGTGGACCTTTTACCCCCTTTCACTAAAAGTCCCATCAGCATAAAGCTCTGCATGCTGAATTAAAATCATCTTAACTTCATTAGTAAAACAAACATGTTTTTTAATTTACTTACAAATAGAGTTCATTTACTTCCTGGTTCAATTCTAGCACAAATGATGTAGTGTGTAGGGCTGCAACCAACTAAACGTTGTCAACTATTCTCATTATCGATTAGATGGTTGAATCCCCTAGCTCTCTCCTCCACGCTGGGAGGAGGGCACGCAAGCAGTGAGCGGGTGCAATAGCCAGCCTGCTATTGGCCATTTTAAATGGCCAATAGCAGGCTGGCTATTGCACCAGCCCACTACCTGCTCTCAGCTGGCTGAAGATATTAAAGCACTATGTGCTTACAATACTGTGCAATTATATTTTAAAAAAAATTATTAAAAAAAAAGATAAAAAGGTTGGAAAAAAGTAATTTTCGGTTTAGGCCTAAGAAATTCTGCTGCAGGAGGTGCATTGCAGTGCCATTCATTTCAATAGCAGACCCAAACACGCCTCCCACGAGTGTGTTTTAGTGCAGTGCGATGGCAAACAAATTGTGCATGCAGTTTTATTCTAAAGTAAACTTTATTACAATTATTTATTGATATCAACATATTCTGCAGCGCTGTACAATCGTTTAGACAAGACAAGTAAGAAACACTGACAAGCATCATTGACATACAGAAACAGGTGAGGAGGAACTGGCCCAAACGTGCTTACAATCTAAGAGAAAGTGGACCAAAGACACGGTGGTGGGGAAGGGGAGACTACAGATGTATACCAAATAAAGTGGGACGGATTTGGGAGCAGAAGGGAAGGTTGATACGGTGAGAGGTGCGTTTTGAAGGATATTTTAAAGTCTTGTAGGGATGGTGAGAGCCTGATGTGGCGTGGGAGAGAATTCCATGAGGTGGGGACAGCCCTGGTGAGGTCCTGTAGACAAGAGTTGGGTCAGTGGGCAGGATACTCTCAGGTCATTAGTTGAACGAATGAGCCGATTTGGAGTATATCTTCTAAGTAGGGATGAAATCTGCCGATGCACGGTTATGCAGAGCTTTGTAGGTAAAGCTGAGAAGTTTGAAGTGTATCCTAAAAGAAACAGGAAGAAATGTAGAGATTGACGGAGGGGTGACGTATGAGAGTAGCAAGAGGTAAGGTAGACGGGTCTGTCTGAAGCGTTCATGATGGATTGAAGGGGGGCAATCTGGGCACGTTTCAGGCCGATGAGAAGAAGGTTGTAGTAGTCAAGTCAGGAAATGATTAGCGCATGAACAAGCATTTTGGTGGTTTCCTCAGTGAGAGAAGGTCAAATTCAAGAGACCTTTTTCAGATGTAAATGACAGGATTTAGTGATAGACTGAATGTGAGGGGAAAAAGAGAGGTCAGAGTAAAAAAGCACGGAAAAAAAAAAGGTACGCCCAGGCATCATGCTGTGGAGTAGAAGAGATGGATATGGGGGTAGCCTCAGAGGGAGGAAACACGGGGAGTTCGGTCTTAGAGAGGTTTTAGTTTGAGGAAGTGGGTAGTCATCCATTTTGAGACAGCGGATAGGCAATCACTTACGCGAGCCAACAGATTGGGGGAAAGATCTGGTGAGGAGAGGTAGATCTGAGTATCAACAGCATAGAGGTGGTAATGGAAGTCATCTGATGAGATTACCAAGAGAGGCAGTGTAGAGTGAGACTGGAAGAGGACCCAGTAAACTTTATGTTTGTAACACTGCATTTGTGTATTTTATTTTAAATTAACCACTTGCTGACCAGGTTTTTACACCCCCTTCCTAGGCAGGCCATTTTTCAGTATTTAGCGCTGCAGTACTTTGACTGACATTTATTCCGTCATGCAACGCTGTACTGAAATTCATTTTATACCATTTTTGGGGGCAGATAGAGCTTTCTTTTGGTGGCATATAATCACCACTGGGGATTTTTTACTATATTAAGGAAAAATTGCTGAACTTTTTTTTAAAATAAAGTTATTTTTACTTAACGTCATAATATATTTATTATTGCCCAATTTTTTGGTAAAATCTAAAAGACGGGGTCAAGTTGGGTAAATAGACACCAAACATGTCAAGCCTTAAAATTGCACGCACCCGCGAAATCGCAAAAAACAACCTTGCCCAGAATTGAACATAGGCGACGCTTTACAAGCTTTTACCGCTTATCAGTTTAGTGTTACCAGTGATTAAGGCCCTAAGATTATTGCTCTCTCTGCGACGTTCGTGGCGATATGTAACATGAGCGTCGTAATGGTCGCAATCGCACGTTTTCGCACGTATGCGCACCCGACGCATGTTTGCACGCATGTATGTATGGAGTGTGACTTTTTAAAAAAATGTTTTTTTTAAATTCGTATTTATGTGTGACTCTAATTTTTTTTGCAATTTGAATTTTTTTATATATATTTTTTTTTCACTTAACTTTATTGTTATCACATGAAGGGGGCTAAGAAACCCCCTATGTAATAGCAAAGAGGATGTGACGGGTCCTCTTTATGGAGACATCAGGGGTCTCCAAGAGTGACACAAGAATGTGGAAGTGATCTAATATGCATCACTTCCGCATTCTTACACCGGTGAGAGATCGTGTACCGATCTCCTCTGATCCCGTCACAGAGCTACCATGCTGGTCCCGGGCTTGCACCAGGCACAGCGGAGCTCAGCACCAGCGGCAGCGGGGTTGACGGGCGCGCGCACATACTGGCACGTTATACAAGCAATCCACCGGCTCTATATGTAAACAGGCATCGATGCCTGTTTTTAAATGTTGTCAGTTTCTGGCTCACGCGTGCGAGAGGGCTGGGCTAACATCCAGGAAGCTCACAGACGGCCTTTTAAATTCAACGGCCGGCCGGGAGGCGGTTAAGGATGGTATTTAATTTTTTTTAAATCTGATTAATCGAAAAAATAATCGCCCAGCTAATCGATTATGAAAATAATCATTAGTTGCAGCCATAGTAATGTGCCAAAGTGTTGCATCCTGGGACGGTTACATCAGCAGAGCATTGCTGGGAAATCTTATCTTTAATCTCATGAGATCTCCTGCATTACACTAGGTGGTGTGAGGCAAGGGGTGCTCAAAATGATCCTTAATGTGCAATGATTATCCTCTAAATACCATGGCAGCAGAATCCATATATTATATACTGTTTCCTCATGTATTTTACCCTTCAGCTGGGTTGTAGGTCTAATGTCATCGGGGACACCTTCTGGAACCTATGCAGACTGCCTTGTTTGCTTAGCCCTGCCCTCCAGTTCACCCCAAGTAGAGGGTTGCACTTACCTAAATGCGGGTCTGGAGGGCGCCCCCGAAATACTGTCCATTCGACAGAATTCGATTGCCCTGCAATAGATACATTGTCCTGGGAGAGCAGTAAGGGTCCACAGTATACCAAAAGCAACTGTATATATATCTATGTTGTATCTCCCCCTTAATTAGCAGTATCACCCTTCCATTTTACATGAAAACCTTCCCCTCCGCCTACCCCCTCCCTGGGAGGGGGGGGTATGGGGAGGAACATGTTTTTGTTCTTCCTATTTTTTTTTTGCTGTTTTGTTTTTTCCCCGTTTCCCGAAGCACTCATTCTCTTTGCCTGAGTGGGGCTAACGTTTAGTCACTAGTTAAGACACTGTTTATGGTTTGGTTCTGTTATGTCCTAATTAACTGATGATATGTGTTTCGACGCTCACGGTTCCGATGACAGATTACCCTGTCAGTCCGCCTGATGATTGTTGTTTTATTAATCCAATTCCCCGATGGCCGAGCTACAGTTTAAGGGCCACAATATCACCCCTCATCCAGAAACACCTCCCTGCTACATGCCATCCCTGTTTCACCTCCATTCATATTTTCTGCCACGTTATCCTATACTCTAGCCCAGAGGCCAGATTTTGGTCTTTGACCTCAGTATCCCCCCACCCCCATGACCGATCACACAGCGTGATTAGAGTCGACCCGACCTGACGTCTTATTTTACCTACCAATAAGGAAGTGAATCCTTATCTCCCGGGTCGCTGCTTTATTCCCAACGCTTTGTCTTCTCCTCTCTGACCACATCCCCCCCCTTTCTTCCCTACTGCTTTTCCCCTCCTCTTCCCTTTGCTCCACCCACTCCTCCCCTCTGCTTCCCTCACCTCGCCTCCAACCCTCTCTCCTACCCCCTGTCCGACCGCGGTACTCTTCTCTGATCTCTTCTAATTCTCGTTTCCCCCTTTTTTTTTTCTTCTCTCCTGTCTTATCTCTCTCACTTACTCCCCTGTGCCTCATCTTTCCTTGTCACAATGACGTCACCCCATTCCTTCCCTGCCTGAATCTTCCGGAAAAACGTTCCCAATTCCTCCAAGCGTTTTCCCACCACAAAGCCTAGGTGGTTCTGCTACAAGAAACGCACTTTAGAAGTGATGCCATACCTAAACTCTGTAATCGCCAATACCCCACTGCATTTCACTCCACCTCGGCCCACTCTAAAACTAAAGGAGTCTCTATACTGCTTTCTTCGAAAACTAACTTTCAGCTGGAATCCCAATTGACAGACCCCGAAGGTCGCTATCTTTTTCTCAAGGGCTAACATTTATTGCCCCAATGCTAGGCAAGTCCAATTGTTTCGAACAATATGCTCTCTACTGACGGACTTTGTGGCAGGTATGCTCATTCTAGGTGGTGATTTTAATGTGCTGTTGAACCCCCTTATTGACACGTCTTCGGGTAAATCATCAGTTCCCTTCCGGTGCCTACGCGCAATAAACAAACTTCTAACTTCCCTTCACCTCCATGACACTTGGAGATTTCTTCACCCCAATGTGAAAGATTTCACATTTTTCTCCCACCCGCACTCGAGCTACTCAAGACTAGACTTTTTCTTCATCACCCAGCGTGACCTACCTAACCTGTCAGAAGCTACAATCGGACCACGCGCCGATCTCCATGACAGTCACTCTCCCCACACGCGCCTCCCGCACTCGCATCTGGCGACTCAACCCAGCCACGCTGGGAGAGGCTATCTATACTTCCCAGATTTAAAGCAAACTCTCTGAATACTTTTCTCTTAATAAGGGTACTTGCTCTTCTCCCCTACTGGAATGGGAGGCACACAAAAGTGTCTTTAGGGGGGAGCTTATACATATTCAAGCCCACATTCACAAACAACATAAAACTAATTGCGCATCCCTACTGTCAAAGATAGCTACGCTTGAGGAACTTCATAAACGCTCCCTAGCTTTAACTCACTTGACGAAACTTACCCAGGCCCGCAATGATCTTCTTCACCTATTAAACAAGAACACTAAGAAAGCCTTTACGGCACACAGTAAAATATACTATGAGCATGGCAACAAAGCAGGTAAACTGCTAGCTCGGGCGCTGAAACGCCAAACAGCCTCTCGCTCTATTTCCCACATCATGGGGGCAGATGGGACCAAACATATAGACACGCCCAACATAGCATCCCAATTTCATACTTTTTACACACAGCTTTACAATATTGCAGCCCCACAACTGTCACCATCTGCCCAAAAGACTAGATCAGAGGCAATTAGATCTTTCCTGTCACAGTATAGCCCCTCCTCATTGTCAGGGACCTCCATAGTGGACCTGGAAGCCCCACTCACGACCCAAGAAGTCCTCACGGCCATCTCACAGCTCAAGCCAGGGAAAAGCCCTGGACCCGACGGGTTCACTGCTCTCTATTACAAATCCTTTTCAGATATCCTAGCTCTCCATTTCTTGCGGGCTTTCGATCGAACCCCCAAACAACTGCAACATCCACCCTATCTTCTGGAAGCACACATCACGGTCCTGCCAAAAACGGGGAAGGATGCCACATCATGCGCGAGTTATCACCCAATCTCCCTTATCAACATTGAGTTAAGCTTCACGCAAAAATAATAGCCAATCGTCTATTACCCCTTCTGCCTGATATCATTGACAATGATCAAACAGGCTTCATACCCGGACGTGAAGCCAGAGACAACACCACCAAGGTGATCGGCCTCCATCACTGGCTCAGAAACCAAGGTCATGAGGGCTTCCTTTTGTCCACCGATGCCGAGAAGGCGTTCGACAGGGTGGCTTGGGATTATCTGTTTGCAACCTTGCGCCACATTGGCCTTGGTCCCTGCATGGAACGCATAGGCTTGCTATACCATAACCTACTTGCCAGAATCCGAGTAAATGGTTGCCTGTCGGACGCCTTCCCTATCCGCAATGGAACTAGACAGGGTTGCCCGCTGTCACCCCTACTCTTCGTGTTGGCATTAGAACCCTTCCTTCGAAGAGTCTGCTCCGATGTTAACATACACGGGTTCCCTGCACCCCACATGGAGTTCAAAATTGCCGCATTTGCGGATGACTTATTCTTCTTCCTAACCCAACCACGAGTATCTCTTCCCAACCTTCTGCAAGCATTCGACGAATTTGCTTCATTATCATTCTTTAAAATCAACCTCTCCAAATCCTCAGCACTTAACATCTCCCTTCCAGAGGCTACAGTCCACTTATGTAAATCCCATTTCCCCTTTAGCTGGGCAGAATCGGCAATCACATACCTAGGAATCAAACTACCTGCCAATCTACAAAAAAAAAAAAAAAACACTTGTGAAAATGTGCATGTGTTGAAGAGAAGTATTGAATATGTTATACATACGCTTTAACCCTTTTGCTGCCAAAGCCTTTTTTTGCACACGTTTTAGGTTACTTAAAACCCCCAAACATTATATAATTTCTGAAAGCCAAGGCCCTGTAGAATAAAATAGTGGCAGCTGCAAATTTTTATGTTGCACGATATTAGCTCAACATTTTATCACACCCAAACGTGATTTAAAAAAATGCACTTAAGTTAATTTTAGTACCCAAAACATTATAATGCCCTTGTTTTTGTTAAATAAAAAAAAATGAGGTTATGACGAGTAAATAATCAACATGACCAGGTTAAAAATTGTGTGCATCCTTGAAATGGTGACAAAATACGGTATCCAAAATTGTCCATAGGCCACCGTTTAAAAGCCCGCACAGGTCATCAATTTAGGGATATCCATGAATATTGGCCCTAGAATTAAAGCTCTCACTGTGGCGCACTCGGCAATACCCGACATGTGTGGCACAATTATAATTTTTATATGTAGGCGCACCCAAATTGTGTGTATGTTAATACATGAGAGCTCGTGGGGGCGGGGTACTTTACATTTTTTATTTTTACATTTATTTTATTTAATCTTATTTTTTTTACATTACTTAATTGCGGTCACATAGGGGGACTTGCAAGCCCCCTATGTGATAGCATACTAGTGGTGACAGGTACTCTTTAAGATGACATTAGGGGTCAACTATACCCTTAGTGTTATCTTTCCACTTCAAATAAGCTTTTGGAGTGAAGATCCCGCTCCAATAGCTTATTGCCCAACTTCTGCAGCCTTTTTTGCCCTTCTTCTGAGCAATCCCTGTAAAATAACCATAAACATCTCAATGTAGAATCACTAGAAGGAGAACAGGATTACACAGAAAGTACGGAGAAATCTCCATAAAGGAGACAAAGGCCATAAATAAAACCTAACAGAGGTTCTAACCTCTTCCTTTTTCCAAAATTGTAATAATGGTTGGAGCTTTAATCCATTAGGCAAAATGGCTTTTTATTGTACCATACATTTCCTTTAACCCCTTCACTGCAACCAATGTAAGGCTTACATCAGCAGCAGGAACTTGTAAATAGACTCCAGGTTGCTAAAGTAGCTGTGAGCTTATTTACAGTCCCTCTGCAGGCTGTTTGCTTTTTAATATAACTGATTCTACAGTCCACTGAAGGTCTCTAATAAACCCCTAATGACTCCTCAAAGAGAACCTGTCACTTCCACTGTACTATCACGTAGAGGGCTTGTCTCTACCCTGTCATAGCAATAAAATAAAATAAAAGTTAAATAAAATCAATTAAAAAAATGAAAAACATTTTAGAACCCTGTGCCCCCACATACGAATGTAAATGCATGCAACAGGTGTGCTTATGTATGAAAATGATGATTACTTCATATAGGTTTAATAAATCATTGCGCTAATGTCATGTGACCTAAACAATTGCAACTACCAACATTTTAGTCTTCAGGGTCTCTGCTTTCCTAAAATAGATAATGTTTTGAGAGTTTTACATTAAGTTAAGGGATTTTAATTTGTGTCCAAAAAAATATAAAAAAAATAAGAAAATAAAAAAAAGGCAGTGAAAGGATTAATAACACAGGTCAAAGCTCATCAATAAGAATCTGTCTCGTGGCAGTGTGACAAATGGTGCAGCTTGCAGATTTATGTACAATTCAGTATGGTTTATATGAATGTGTCAGAAATCTGACAGAATTGTCACACAATTTACTCCAAAATGGAAGAGGGCTTATTTAACTCCACTTTCTTTATCACCAATATGGTTGTATTTCTATATTAATTTGTTCCAACATCAACAACAGATAGTAAAATTGTCACAAATAAGAACTACTTACATTTGTTGCACTGATTGTTACTAACAATGAAAATGTTATTATGCTACAAGGCTTCCGACTACATCCACACCGCCAGAAACATGTTTTGCCAATGCCTTATGGTCTATGATTATGGCAGTGCAATAAAATATATAAATAATAACAGTCAAAACAGACAAGGTGAAAACGTTTTCCCTCTCAATAGGACCACGGGACTTTAGCTTCAATCCTTCCTTGGCAAATGCCATGAATTCCCTATAAGAATGGTTCTCTCAAATAAAGGAGTTGTTGTTGTTGCTTGTGATTTACTGGAATAGCATCAAAAACCTTGAGGTTTTATCAGGCTCAATTTTGCAGCTGTGCTCGAAACGTCTTGTCATGCAGGCTAAAGTGACACTATGGACTGAATCCTAACGTGAAGAAAATAACAAACTGACTGTAAGCTAATCAGTGTGAGGTGAAAAGCAAATTAAATTGTAGCAAGTTGCAGTTGTATCACAATAAGGTTAAAACACAATGCCATTATCTACAGAGGATTAACAAGGGGTAGGTATCAGGAAGCTGGCATGGGCACAACAAAAGCTGAAGCACAAACATGCTGGGAAAAAAAGACATTCTCTGTGAGATTAGCTTTCACATACAATCAGACATTTTCCAGGAATGCCTTGGTTTTGGGTAAATATATCATTCATAGGAGACATGCAACAATGAATATAGCTGCAACTTGGCTAAAACAAGGTTTACGGGAGGAATGATCATAGTAAAAAGCCTAGTTAAACATTATATTCATTGCATTTACTACCTGTCCTTCACACTTTTTACTTTGCTGCAAGATAAACAGGGAGGTAAAAATTTAATTTATGGCATCCTTGGCTATATAAATTGACACATTATAGAAGGAAATCTCAATTGCATGTAGATGTTTAAAACACCAATGATTGCATTAATAAAAAAAAAACCACACACACACACATTAATGTATTTTAAATGCAACTAGCTTGTAATCCCCAGTACTGAAGCACTAAGAATAACACCAGTCAAGTGTCCTGTATTTACATGTGCTGGCAAGGAACATGCTGGCAGTAAGAGGGAGATGACCTCATAAAGGCCTAATGCACACTAGCCAGCTGCGTTAAAACACAAGAGAAGTTATCTGGTATAAACAACTTTATGCTTCTCAGATCACTTTTTCCTGTGTTTAGTTGTTGTTGGGCTTAGTCACGTTTACACGCGTTTAGTTGAGTAAGACCAGGCTAAATGGACCTAGGATGCAGAAATTTCTAGTTTAGGTAAACACTTCTAGACTGAATGTACCTTGATGCTGCTTGACATCTGGGTGTGCATTCAGTAGCCCAGGTGGGTTAAGAAATGAGCACCAAACGCACCTGAACTCATTTTTTTGTTTAACTTAGTGTTCATGAGACCTAAGTCTGGCTGTGCTGTCTGGCAGAGCTGTATTAAACACAGGATGTATTTAGTTGTTAACCTGTGGTTCAGCGTTTAAATTGGAGCATGTGTAACATTAAAAGGTGGTTACAAAGAACCTTACAAAAGCCTGTAATGCTCCCAATTGTAAGCATTGCATGCAACAATCAGGTCTCTTTGATCAAGTAAGAGTGATTCTACATAGTCAATGGTAGCTGAGAAGTGCGGTGAATTCTGATGCAGAATCCATTCATGCAAGGACTAATATACATCTCCCCACCTGTTATGTTGTTTCATACAGTTGTGTGAAAAAGTGTTGGCCCCCCTTTCTGATTTTTCATTCTTTTGCACATTTGTCACACTTTAATGTTTCAGATCATCAAACAAATTTAAATATTAGTCAAAGATAACACAAGTAAACACGACATGCAGTTTTTAAAGGAAGGTTTTTATTATTAACCTCCCTGGTGGTAATCCCGAGTCTGGCTCGGGGTTAATTTTCAATGCTAGGAGCGGTAACCCCAAGCCAGACTCGGGGTTGCAGAGAAAAGTGACACTCACCTTGTCCGTGCGAGCCCGCGGCGTCCTCTGCTGTCTTGGAGGTTAAGGGAAAACAAAATCCAAACCCACATGGCCCTGTGTGAAAAAGTGTTTGCCCCCTAAACCTAATGACTGGTTGGGCCACCCTTAGCAGCAAGAACGGCAATCAAGCGTTTGCGATAACTTGCAATGAGTCTGTTACAGTGCTGTGCAGGAATTTTGGTCCACTCGTCTTGCAGAATTGTTGTAATTCAGCCACATTGGAAGGTTTTTGAGCATGAACCGCCTGCATGAGCATGAGACTCTAATAGTATCGAGTACAACAGGGAGATGGCCCCTCTCTGATTAGTAGATTTGAAGCACCAACGCTCGTATGACTAAGACTACTACCAGAGTTGTCTCGAGCGAGTTTAGTACGCAGAAAATGAGAAATTTGATGGTAGCGAAACAACTCAGCCGAGGGCATCCCTAATTTCTCCCTGCAGTAATCCACAGTCAGAGGTCTCCCTTTCTTAAGATATTGACCTATTCTGTATAGTCCTTTATCTAGCCACCACTGAAACACTTTGGGGTACATACCCGGCCAGAATTCTGGGTTCTGATATATAGGAGCAAGGGGAGTGTGTGGAAAACTAATATCTCCATGAGTTCTTACTTGATCCCAAAGGGTTAAGGAATTAGAGAGGGTTGGGGCCATAATAGATGGGCGTATTCTGGAGGGCAGCCATTTCAACATATCTCAAGACAAGCCTCCAGCCGCTTTGGATTCCATGTGGACCCAATCTGGTGCTTCCCCCCCGGAATATATGGCGGATAACTGTGCTATGCGTGCAGCTTGATAGTAATGGTGCATATTTGGAACTCCCAGACCTCCCGACTCTTTGGTGCTATAAAGTGTGATTCTAGGTAACCTATGACCCCTACCTCCCCATATAAATTCACCAGGCTAAATTGAAAGGAGGCTGGTTCCACTCTGGGGACGGGAACAGGGAGAGCCCTAAATAAATATAACAGGCGCGGGAGGAGAGTCATTTTAATAGCATTTATTTTCCCGAACCAAGAAAGATTACACGAGGACCACCTGTCTAAGTCTCCCCTCAATTTCCTAAATATAGGAGGAAAATTTGCCTGGTACAAAAGGTCATAAGAAGGAGTAAGGTTAATCCCCAAATAGGGTAACATATTTGACGGCCATGAAAAGGGGAAAGCTCCTTTTAGTGTTATTACTAGTTCACAAGGTAAATTTACGTTCAGGGCAAGAGACTTAGCTGTATTTATATGAAGCCCCGACACTCTTGCAAACACATCTAGGGAAGACATTGCATTAGGCAAAGTAATCAGTGGATGGGTAATAAACAACAATAAGTCGTCTGCAAAGAGAGCACATTTATCCTCTGGGGGTCCACAATAGAACTCTTTGATATTAGGATTCTCCCATATGGATATAGCCAGGGGTTCAATAGCTAATGCAAATAATAAGGGGGATAGGGGGCATCCCTGTCTGGTACCTTTGTGGATAGGAATAGGGACTGATTTGAATCCCTGCATTTTGATGGTGGCTGAGGGCAGGGAATATAAATTCCGAAGCAATCGAATAAACCCCGAGCCAAAACCCCACTCCTCCAAAAGTGTGAAGAGATAGGTCCAGGATATTGAATCAAAAGCTTTTTGCAGGTCGATAGATACGGTAACAATAGACCAGTAATACCCAGAGTTCCCCCCCATCCCGACCTCAATTAAGATATTATGTCAATTGCTCTGCGAATTTGGTCTGGCCCCTGCCTCCCCTGATTAATCCCACTTGATCTTTGTGGATATAAGTGGCCAAAAATGAGTTAAGTCTACAAGCTAGAACTTTCGGCCTATAGTTGGCCACTTCCCCTGGATCTTTATTGGGCTTAGGGATTAAACTTAAAAACGCCTCATTCTTATGCGGACTCAGGGGCTCGCCTTTGCCAATCGCTAAGAACAGGGATTCGAGGTGGGGAATAAGTATATCCTCAAATTTCCTATAGTAAGTGGCTGAGAAACCATCTGGACCAGGAGCAGAAGAATTTTTAGCCTGTTTGATGGCTTGCTTAATTTCCAATTGAGTAACTGTATAGCTACGTGCTCAGGGTTAAGATTGGGGAGTGACACCGATCTTAGAAATTTCTGTATTAACAACTTAGCAGGAGCAAAAGTATTGGCGTATAATCGAGTATAGAAGGATTCAAATTCTTGAATGACTACTTTAGGATTATGCGAATATGTACCCGAGGCACATCTTATTTTGGGGATAGAATAATTGCGACGTTTGGGGGATAATTTAACGGCTAATAAATGTCCAATTTTATCCCCATGACAGTAGAATTTATGATGAGACCAGCGAAGGCTCTGCTCCGCCGTCGTAAGAGCGAAGTTCAGGGATAAACGAATCTGGTCAATTCGATCTCCTAAATCCTTTGTTGGTTTACATTTATGTGCACCAGTTAAAACAAGCATCTCTTCCTCCAATTTGGAAATATGGGCTGTCCGTTGGCGTTTCTTTCGTGTGGCGATAGATATAAAGTGCCCTCTCAAAGTAGCTTTATGAGCCTCTCAGTTGGTTATGGACGAGGAAACTGAAAGGTTGTAAATACAAAAGTATTCCGTAAGGTGAGCCCGGACTTCCAGAGCCACCCCAGGATCACTAAGAAGTGAATCGTTAAGTCTCCAGTGATATGGTCCTCGGATAATTTGGGCCAGAGAGGAAGTCATTAAGACTAGAGAGTGGTCAGACCAAGGAATCTCTCTAATCTTAACGGAACTGATACCAACTAGCATCCGAGGGGAAGCAAAAATGTGATCTATGCGAGCATAGGTGGCGTAGACCTGGGAAAAGTGACTGTAATCCCTCACAGAAGGGTTGCATTCACGACATACATCCACTAATTGGTGTGAGTGAAGGAGCTTTGCCAACTTCAATCCACGTTTAGGAGGATGTTTCAATCCCGTACCCGAGGAATGAGATCTATCTATATTGAGATCTAAAGCTAAATTCGAGTCTCCAGCTAGTATCACTGTGCCCTTAATATGGGGGTCAAGAGTAGTAAAGAGTTGAGAAAAAAAAGGTATTTGAGCAGAATCAGGCACGTAATAAGAAATAAACGTGAACAGGTGGTCCCCAGTTAAACCCCTCAACAGCAAATAGCATCCTCTAGGGTCCTTAAGTTCCAATTGCAACCTGAAGGGTCTAGCAAATAAAATAGCCACCCCCTTGGACTTGTCAGCCGCATTAGCAAGATAATATTGTGTGTAGTATTTATGCAGAAAAGGTGGGTTATAACTGTTAGGAAAATGCGTTTCCTGAAGGAAGAGCACATACATTTTTTGGGAGGAATAATGATTAAAGGCTACACGTCGTTTAACAGGTGAGTTAAGGCCTCGAACATTATGTGTAGCTATGCGAATGTCAAGTCCACCGGGAGGCATCGTGTCTAAGTTGTTGCATGTAGCCATTCAGGCGCCCCAGTAGGTACCTGCTACTTATTCGAAATTGATCCAGAACCCGAATCTCTGTTACCCGGAAATTCCCAAGGAAGCAAAGCATATAGTACCTAAACAAGCAGCTCAACCCCGACCGAAACAGCAAGAAATGAAAAACAGAACATAAAAGGTAAAAACAGAGTAAAGAAAAACAACTAATTACTACATTTACACAAGACAGTAAACATAAAAAACTACACATAAAACAACACCAAGGGTACCTGGGTACCCTATCCGAGTACAATTTACAATCTGCCCATTGCGGGCAGCTCACTTGACACGAGCAGGGGTAGCCCCCCATGGTCGGGTCAAGTGCGGGCGAATGACTACCACCGGCAGCCTAACCCCGCCCCGGAATATACTATCCAAAACAAACAAACCACATAAGCGGCTAATGTTTCTCGATGTTCAATATATTCTAAGGACTCCACTTATAATCTAATTAATATAGCTAGGAAGCGAGTCCTAAGTCCCAGCATCACTTAACTGACTACACAATATTAATATCTCTATACACAATCTAACTACAATCTAAGTGTATTAATATCTAATACACAATTTTAATATCTCTTAAGTCCCTTAACAAATATAAACCAGTGGACTATAAATAATAAATGACACGATTGAACTCATTAAACAAGTCATCATACTTAATTTACCAGGTGCACTATCTCAAACCCCATGAATATAAACATTTTCATATCACAATTCAGTGAGTGTATCGCCCGGCGCCCAAAACTGCATGTCCTGGGCGTCGGGCGATAGGAATTCCACACCCCTGTGTAGGTATCCCTTAATTCATATAACCCTTAATTCCTCAAAGTTCCTATTAACCCCCCAAATATTGAATACATAAAATCTGTGCACAAATCAAATTTCCATGCAAAAAATTGTACCGCTTTTGGTACAAAATTCCTGACATAATCATACCGCCAGGGAGGTTAAGAACCTCCCAACAAAATCCCCCAGTTCATAATAATGACTTCCCACCAATCCTTGTGCCCCCCCTAAAAGTGCACATTAATCCCAAGCGAGTGGATTTGAATTAACACTACGGCTCCTTTATTTACTCCTGGGTCCGGATCCAGCGTATTACCATAACCTCCTCTCAACTGGGTCCGCCAAATAGGGGAATTCCCCTATGGGCACAAAATCCCAGTGGAGTGGGGCCCCTCAGATATGGACCTATGATCCTCTTAAGCATCCATCAATTTAAAGTCCTATATGAAGTATAGATAAGCACCTTCTAGCCAAAAAAACTCAAATTAAATTTAATTAAAAATTTAATTATTTCCCTTTCTCAGAGCCAACGCTCCATCCGAAGGAAAACTTGTGATACTAAATTCATAATTTATGAATTATTTAGTATTAAACCAAATATGATCCACCTAACATAATTTATTGCATAACAAACATTAGTTTATATCAATCCATGACAAATAGTGATCTTTAATTTAAATAGTGTATCCTCTCTAACCCCATGTAGCTATATCAATAATTTATCCAAACCCATTTGAATACATGTGAAATCCCCCTTCAGACCCCCATTCCTTGTAAAGATATATCTAATTCATAACTTATTAAAAATTGACTAATTTAGTACCTATTCACTCAATACAACTTCATTTTATTTTGTACAAAGAAATTGGGTACTCTGTGTGCAATATAATGTATTGTAGTGAACTTTTTACTAAAAACATAGGGGGTAATTCACAAAGCTGCCAAGGGCAGCTGAGTGAATAACCCAGCCAAAGTGAAGTGAGCCGAACGCTGTTCGGATATTCACTTCTGTCTTGTACTGCTGATTGCAGCCGTACATCGGTTAAAATCAGCCATTCATCGGCTGCCTTCGGTCATTCGAACATGCACTGCATGTTTGGCTGAGCCGAAGTGCAGAAGGACTTCGACTCAGCTGTTCCAACATCTGGAGCGGCGGAGCTGAAGCTCTGGCAGCTCACTCGCTGCCGTTCTCATAGGGGCCGAACGGCAGCGAGTGAATAGCCAAATGCCGACATCGGTTCGGCTATTCTGCTCAGTACATCCAGTAGAAAAGAAGTGTAAAGAATGTGAAAAAAAGTTGCAAAATTATTTTAAAAATTATAAAAAATAGAAAACTTAAAAAAAGAAATTTAATGAAAGATTATTCTAGCAAGTCCCGGTCAAAGAACAACAACTGGGCAGAGCCGGCCGTGGCGTCACGGCCGGCTCCGCCCAGTTGTTATTGTTTAATGACAGATCAGCGTCCCCAGGTCATTTGGGGATGCTGTTCTGTCATTACAACTGGGGGAAGCAAGCCGTGACATCATAGCTGGCTCCACCCAGTTGTAATTTGCAAGCCGAACAGTCGGCCCTTCGGCAGGCCGTTCTCCTCGCTTCGGCTGTCACTTTGGCTCGGCTATTGTGAATAGTCCGTAAAGCAACCCTTCGGTTTGACTGAAGGGCTGCTGCACAGTCACAACATGTATTTCTGTCCAGAGTTGCATTCATTTTTCAGCAGGATGATGGGATCGTCAGACCACCCTAAGGACGTTCAGATACCAGTGCCGATACTTGGCATTTTCATGAGAACTACCAGGGTTGCAGCTGGGACCTAGCTCTGGCACTCCACCACTGTCCTGAAATCATTAGTCTATATTGTTTTAGAAAAACTGTCACATGACAATAAACAAAAATTTATCAGTACTTGTATCTGTGAGTACTTGGACAAGTATCAGTACTTGTGTGTGAAAAAATGGTATCGGTGCATCACTTATATATATTTTAAAAAAATATCATACATTTAAACAGGGATGTGCAAATCCCAGGAGTTCCGTATGCTCCTGCTTTAAATGACAGCTGCCTCCTAACTATTGAATTTTTCTCTAGTCTAGTCTTGGAGCTGGAAAAGTGTCTGTACATGTACCGAGTGCAGTACTTGGTATCAGTATATATGCACATACATAACATTGAGACAAACTCACTTATAGAAGTTCCAAATATATTGAATACAACATATACAAGAACACTTACATATCTATAGTATACAACCCTGTTTCCCACCTATATGAAAAATGGAACAATGTTGTTCACAAACTCTGATAATAAGAACTAGCCATGGCCCTCCTCTATGGACTCTAGAAATCTATAAGGTTAATCCTGTAAAGTGGAAAAAGAAGAAAAAAGTAATAACATAGACCATATGTTTGCATCCAACCCGTTAATGGCCAAAAACCTCAGCCAACACTATCAAATATGGTGAACAGTTTAAACTGGTGTATGTATTTTGTGTCCGCTGTCCAAGGTTTCAAAATGATGTTCAGCTGGCCAGTATGCTAAAGCCACGCACGCAGCAGTGAAACAGAAGCAAAAAAGTCCATCAGTCATAGGGAAACAGCAAAAACCATGCAAATTATAGAGGCTGCACAAATCTGGCATTGACTTGCAAGCAACAGTTTCAGCAAAGTCTGGCATATCTCTCTTCTCCCCAATGTTTGGTAATCAACCAGCACTTCATCCTTCTGTATGAATACGGATTTACTGTGTTCACATCTATGTCCAGCTCCGTGGGTATTTACCCATCTCCAAGTCGTCCTTAATTTCATAGGGCTGTCACTGGTTCCCATAAGGGAGGAGACATGGTTGAGTAGGGGAGAAGGAGGCATGGCACACCAGAATGGTTCATCCTTTATTCAGCCATAGCACATGGCAAGCAGGGGTGGTGCCGTCAGATGACGTTGAAGTGGGTACCTCCCACATTAGTAGTCCTTGTGCTCAGTAGTCCTGAGTACAAGGTTAGCCATATACGATTATAGTGTTGCAAAAACATATAGGTTACAGCTAGCAAACAAAAGATTGTAAAAGCAGTTCATTCAGGCCTTGAAGAGTCAAAGTTTTGAGATTATAAATGCACCTTGCTTCCTTCCTCATGAGGATTTTGTTTTTATCTCCTCTTCATGCCAGTATTTTAACTGGTATATGCCAAAGAATTTCAGGCAATCATTTGATGACCTATGATGGATCGTAAAATGTTCTGCCAATGGACTGGTTTCTTTCTGTGACAATACATTAATTAAATGTTCACCCATACATACCTTAAGTTCACATTTAATCTTGCCCACATACATTTTTGCGCATGGACACTTGATTACATACACCACAAACAACGCTGTACAATTAAAAAAACATCGCATGCAGGCTATCACAGAATATTTTGAGGGGGAATTTAGCAAAACTGGAGCAGACAGAATCTGGAGCAGTTGTCTATGGTAACCAATTAGCTTCTCTCTTCAGTCTGTTTAGTTAAGCTTTAAAAATGAAAGATTAAAGCTGATTGGATAACATGACCAGCTGCTCCAGATTCTGTCTGCTCTAGTTTTGATAACCTTTTTGTGTTTTTTCCCAAACTTACATAGACTGTGGTGTCCACAAGCAAACATCCCCATTGGGGCCGCCAAGAAAAGGAGATATCCTTTTATTCTTGGTAGCAGGGATGTCCAGATACCGATGCTAGCATCGGAATCGGGCCCGATACAGGGCATTTTGACAAGTACTTGTACTTGTCAAAATGCCCTGATGCCTAGCGCCGAAGCTTGCGCTGGTTGGTTTTTTTTGTTACCTTCCGTGCTGGCTGGGGTCCTCTGGGCAGGCTGGAGGAGCGTTGCATCACTGCTGTAGGCGGAGCTCCAGGTGGGGTCTAATGTAGTTGGCCGGCGACTGCCCAGAGGACTCCACCTGGAGCTCCCCCCACAGCAGTGTGTCATAGACTCACCTCTCCCCGCCGCCTCCTACTCCAGCGCCGGCTTTTAACATGGAGGACAGCTGGGGTGGTCCAGGTGACAATCTTTCCCCTCATATACCCAGAAGGCAAAGGTATAGCCACTTTTGATCACGCAAAGCCCATACCGAGCGTGCTTTGAGGGCATATATTGTACTTTGTACTACATGTGTGTGATTTACGGAATGCCAGCGGCTGCTGTCACTTTAGTGGAAAAAGAACAGCAGCAATGACATGTCACTGGAAGTGTCAGTATACTGACCTCCATAAAAAAAAACTATGCAGTGTCAGTGCCGTGTTAAGATGGCATATGCCTCCTCCAAACTAAACTTGTTGTGAATAATTTAGCAACACACTACCTATCGACCTAACCTACAGACTAAATTAATAACACAATTATTTTCATAACGTACTACCTATCTACCTATGTAACTAACTGACCTACAGACTAAATTGCCAACAAATTACTAAACACACAATTTTTTTTTACTTACTACCTACTTACATAACTGACCTACAAACAAGCAAATGACAAACAAATGTTTATTTATTTATCTTACCTAACCCTAAAACTGACTAAAACACTGATCTCTGTCTCTCTCCTTAGTGAGGAGAAAGAGGCAAAGATCACTCAGTCAAAGGTGGTGTTTAAACACAGCACCTTGACTGCAGCCAATCAAAGTGATTTGGGAGCAATGCATGTGATGCTTCGGAATCACTATTGGCTATACTCTGTATTGTTTTTGAAAAAATGTCACCTGTTCCTTTAAGAGAAAGTATCGGTAGTTGGTATCGGCAAGTCCATGAGGGCCAGTACTTGTACTTGGTCTTAAAAAAGTGGCATCGGGACATCCCTACTTGGTAGTGTGCTCGCTATGGAGCAGCATATCTCTAAGATAAGTGGCCCTTTTAGCCATAAGTTTGGTCTTCTCACCTAGAATCTTGGTCAGGTTGTTATCCAGCATAAGAACTGGCCAATGCTTTTCCAACAGAAAATATAATTTTTCCCAGTGGAGCCAAACCTTGTGACCATCCCTAGTTTGACAGTTCTATCCTTTCTCTTTTTCAAATTCAAAATATCTGATCTGTCATATAAGAGTGCTTTTGCTTTGCCTCTTCTTAGTTGGAAAATTCCCTAGCCTGAAACCTGGCTTAATTTCCAGCTTTCTATATGGTGATCCATATTATTCAAGCAATTCCTGTGCAAACGCAGGAATTGTCTGGTGGGAATTCCTTTTATCAATGGCCACGGATGATAGCTGGTAGCGTGTTTATTAAATGTGGATGTTTTTATCCCATTTCAGATCTTATAATTCCAGGAATAGATCCAGGTATTCAATTTCCTCTCTACTAGACTTATAGGTCAGAAAGAGGTTACCCTCATTATATTCAACAATGCCATACAAGTTTTTAATTCCTCTGCACACCCCTTACATATCATCAGCACATCATCAATATAGCGAATCCAAGTAAATACACGTTTAGCAAAGTCTGGCATCATATATAAAGTCTGGCATCATATATATATTTGAGCCTCCTCCCACCAGCCAAAATGTAAACACGCATAAGTGGGAGCATAGACTGCACCCATTGCTACACCACTTATTTGGTTTACATAGTAGCCATTGAAGACAAAGACATTTTCTTTTAATACCAACTCTAATCATTCAATAAATTCATTTTGTGTTCCAACAACTGTGCTACCACCTGCCATACAAGTGCCATGCACTGTGCTACAGCCTTTCCACATATGGCCTAACCATTTGCCAATCTATGATTCTACAACAATTCCGTACACTTCATGGAGACTAAATGAGCTGTTTCTTAAAGACCTCCCTACCCAACTGGAAGTCAAACCTGCGATGGACAACTTCACACATAAAGTGGATGGCAGTGCCTCCCTGTTAAAGTGGGAGGCTCTGAAATGTGTTCTGCAAGGAACTCTAATAGTCTAAGGATCATGTCTCAAAAGAGAAAAGACCAAAGTCATCTCGAGCCTACTCCAGGAAATCCACACATTTGAAACTGCCCAAGTGTTCACATTGCCCTTAGACTCCAAACTCTTATACAAAAATGTGTAGCTTTGCATTTGTTCTAAAACAATTCATCCCCTCACAGCTACCTCCTCATGTAGTATATTTCTCCCTCCCTTTTAGATTGTAAGCCGTCACAGGCAGGGCCCTCCTTACCATCTTGTCTTGAATTGTATTGTGATTGTAATTTCTTCCTTATATTGTAAAGCGCAGCACATACTGTTGGCGCTATATATAAATCCTGTATAACAATAATAATAATACAACCACCACAAGGATTGCCCCCTAAGGACAATGTACTGTATAAAAATGAATATAAGTAGGGTAGACATACTGCTTGCTAAATTTATGCTAAATAAGCATGTACCTACATAGTGCAGTGCATTACATGCGGTGTGCAGGCGTTTACATGCAGCTGCTGTCACCTGATCATTAACTTCAATGGGTAACAGTGGCACCTTGTAAACGCCAGATTTGGGATTACTGCTGCAGGAATCCCTGACCTAATTGCACCTAAAGATACAGGTGTGAATGGAGCCTAATACACTCCCCCCCCCCCGACATAAAAAAAAATACTACCCATGTACATATAAATATAATAAAACACCCCGCTCCCCCCCTGCACACCCACATATAAAATGAAATAAAATACAGAGCCCCGTCTCCTGCTTACCTTTTTGCAGGGAGGAGGCTGTGAGGAGGCAGATCCATCCCTGGTGCTCTAGTGGTGATTAGTGAGGTCTGTTGCAGACCTCACCAATACATTCTTTCGACCGAAGCTCAGAACGGAGCTCCAGCCGAAAGGATCTCAGTACAGGAGCTGACAGGAGCAGCTCTGCGGTCTGCATCCGACAGAGATGTGTAGCTGCTCTTGCAAGTCAGGCCTGCGGGCCGGTACTTTGAGACCGCTGTACTTATGTTTATGTGTTTACATACATTTGTGTTTAGATGCATTTCGCACCAAACGTAACATGAAATAGTTTTTACATGTATTTTTATATATTTAGAAATTATAAATTGATACCGGGGCGCACCTGACTTCTATTTTTACTAAACGCAGCTAAACTGACTGTAAATAGAAGCATTTCAATGCAAAGTGTGAATAAATCCATTGGAAATCATTAGATGCATATATATATATATATGTGTTTAGAAAACCATTTTAAACACATATAAACGTATCTAATCGCACCCAGTGTGAATGTAG
Source organism: Nanorana parkeri (assembly GCF_000935625.1). Taxonomy (NCBI): domain Eukaryota; kingdom Metazoa; phylum Chordata; class Amphibia; order Anura; family Dicroglossidae; genus Nanorana; species Nanorana parkeri. Next base: position 519,736 of record NW_017307137.1, on the reverse strand, counting down.
CCTTACTGGCAGTTTTAACAAGCAACTCTGAAACAAACTGGCCTTCTGCCTGGCTTACTAGCCAAGATTATAGCACTATATTCATCCCTTACAGCTCAGGTCTGTGTCATTTATATTAGTAATGGGACCCCTCAGAGCTGCTCTTTTTCCTTTTACCTATCTGTATTAGTGGAGGAGCACCTAGCCCAGGCACTTGGGCACACTTCATCCATGGAAGACTTTGATAAGACTTTTATATTCACCTACTCCACTGAACAATCCTGTTTAAGGCTATGTTCACACCATTTCCGGACCAGATCTTGAGCAGATCTGCAAATGCAGTGCGATTTGCTTTTTTTTTTAGCTTAAAGGGCATTCCAGTGCATTTCCATGCGTTCCAAAGCATTCCAGACCAGAGAAAATGAGACCAGCAGTATTTTTTTGGTCTGAAACGGAATGGACTGCGCTGGTGTGAACAGAATCCAGAATGACCATAGGGATACATTGGGATGCTTTTTTGGTCCAGGAACAAACTGTTCTGGTCATGATCCAGACATGGTGTGAACAAGCCCTAAAAGTGACAATGTTGCTCTATAAAGATAAGGTACGTGAGTTGAGTATTGTCACCCTAGGACAAAATGTGTTGTGGCAGAATGACCAGGTGAAAATAACATGAAAAAAAGACCTAAGGCAACCATCACATCTAAGGACTAGTAAGCTGCACTATACTACATTTTTGTTCTTGAGTGTAGATTTGCAAAAAAACAAATAATAAAAAAAATTCAAGCAGCAATTTAAAAGCCTTATTTGCAAACCATGTAAGTATACAGCCTGCCACATTACCACATTCATGCTGCAGTGTGAACAGCACAACTGCTGTTAGTGGATGGGAAAATGATACCATTCCGGAGTGTGAATATGCATGGGAAAGTACAGTAAGTGGGAATATGTTCTTACTGTTCTAATAAAACCTCTGTAGAACTATACATCAAATGATACTGTACTTATTATCTAGAACAAGGCAAATATGTTAGAAAAAAAACATTAATGCATACATCAAATGTACTGTTACGGTCATGCCTCCAGCATAGAGGTATAATTTGCTGTTGAGACATTTGAATTTGTTTGGGCTCCATCTATAATTATTAGGGATGAACCGATATATATTGGCCGCCGAAACATATCGGCCGAAAATGGCACTTTTGGCTCAATGCCGAAAGTGCCATTTTTGTGCCGATACATCGGCGCATCCCTACTTTCTCTCCTCCCGCTGGGCGCTGCTCTGTGTTTGTAGATAATTGAGGACATGGCATGTTGACTATAGCCTCAATTATGAACAAATGGGAGTGATCTACATCATCTCCTGTTCATTCATAATTGTGGTTATAGCAAACACACTCTGTCCTCACGTTATGAGGATTCCTGTTCGTTGATAACAGGGGATGCAGAAAAATACATTGAGGACTTTGTATCCTCAATCTCTTTTTCTATTTTAAAAGAGAAATATCAGGGGTCTGTTTAGAGCCCCACTATTCCCCCGAAGCCCCTAAAAGTAAAGTAAAAAATATTTAATACAAAATTAATTACTAAATACAAATAAATATAAAAAAATTAAAAAGTTTATAAAAAACATTTAAATAAAAAACATTTTCGGTTTCGGCCTGACAATTTTTTTTATTTCGGTTTCATTTCGGTTTTGGAATTTCCATTTCAGTGCACCTCTAATAATTATAGTTCTTTAAACCTATTAAAGCAGTACTTGTGCAATGCTTCCATACATTCCTTACCTCCAGAAAGAGGAAACAAGGAGCATCTTGGGAAACAGAACCACATATGACGGCAGTTTGGAGTTAACATCCATCTCTCCTTGTATGGCAGCATCACTAGTGCTCAGAATATACATTAAAAGGCCGGGAGGTTGCCATTTCTATGCTGGGAGAGGTGCATGCTAAAGATCCTGAAATGGCCATAGCCTGACCACAGGTTCACTTTAACCGTCCTGGTTGCGACTTCCTGGTTGCGACTGGCAGTCTAAAGGCGGTCTGTTGCCCCCGCCCAACCCTTGCAAGCGGGAAACTGTCCAAATTTAAAAACAGGCAGCGATGTCTGTTTACATACAAGCAATCCGCTGGCGATAGAGCCGGCGGATCGCTTGTATAACGCTCAGATCGTGCGCCCCGCCCCCCCCATCAGCTGGACCCCGTCAGCTGGTGCAGCGTTGCATGACGGAATAAATGTCAAAGTACTATAGGGCTGAATACTGAAAAATGACCTGGCCAGGAACGGGGTGTAAACACCTGGTCTTCAAGTGTATAAGATTGTTACCATTGGACATGCAGCTTAGTTAGAAACATGTGCTTGGCTGTTTGCTTTACTTACTTGTACTGTAGTTTGTGTTCTTCACTGTATGCCTTTCTTATTTTTTGCTCTAATTTCTCACTCACTCTGTTTAGTTAATAATCTTAAAGGATTAAACAATACAGTCCAGTTCTTAACGGACAGGAGGGTCTACCTGCATTTTGATCTTCACACATGCCACAGGGTAGCCTGTAGCAAGTACAAAACAGTTACTTTAAATAATGAGAATGGGTTACCTGGCAATAGTTTGGAGTGAGATATTTTCCATTGTGCTTTGCGATGTCACTCATAATGTGCATAGCCTTGTCTTTCTTTTTGCGTATTAACAGCCAGCGTGGGGATTCTGGGATGAACCTGTAGTACAAAACAGAAAACCAACATGCATACTGAAACTAGTGGTTACATTTCATTTTGTTAGCATAATATTTTATGATGGAAGTAAATATGAGAAGGCAGAATAAAGTATATGTATCTAAAATTTGACTAAAAGTGGTAAATGGTAGAAAATCATTTCCACATTGCTACATACATTTATGTGAACCAATACTACAGCATAAAACAAACTATTTTGTAATGCAGCGTGCATAATATACAACTGCCCAAAAACAATTGACCTGTGAAGTGACATGGCTGAGCGCATTCTAACTTGAATGCAGTTCTGCAATAAACAGAATGATGATAGCATGACTCTTGGTATTTTGTTTTATACATTTTAAGTAACCTCTCAGCCATTAAACTACTGGAGAAGCCCTGCCTGATCTTCATTGAAAGTATCATTACACTCTCATTTGACAGTGAGACAGTGAATAGGCAGGCTTAGTGCCAAAGGCAGCGCTTAGCCCGAACAGAAAAGTTGAGCCATCAGCTCCTCCTCTTTGGAAAGACTGACATTTCTGAAGTTTAAAATGGTGACAGGTTGGATTTTAATTAAGTGACAATATAAACAATGACAGGCTATTACTGTTACGATGTAACAGTCACTACCTACAGTATATTATGCTATAACATTAATTTATTTAAACTTTGGACTAATCAAGCAACTAAGACTAATATTTTATAAATTATGTTTCTGATATTTTTCAAATAATCATTATAATATAGTCATTTTATATTTGCAACTACAAGAAAAATATCTAGGACCATTTAGAAATAGATTTCTACATTCCTGGCGCCTAAAATGTGGTGCAATCTTTTAAGTCATAATATAAAATTAGGAATTCCTTTGAACAAACAGCACACAAAGAGGGGAATTCATCAAAACGGGAGCAGACAAAATCTGGAGCAGTTGCCCAGGGCAAGAGAGAGGGAAGAGAAAGAGGGTAAAAAATAAATAAAAATGAGCATCTATTTGGTGCTCAGGGCCGGGAGGCGGAAGGAGGGAGAGGTGGTGCAGTGGGGGGAGAGGGGATAGAGGCAAATCGTCAAAGACGGCTGGCATAAAATCTATATCTATTTGGAAAGAGAAAAATAGCATGGGACCCACCTTTAGTTGGACTGACCCCCCTAGGATAGAAGCCGGTATAACTGGTAAAGGCTCTGTATTATACGGAAGCCAGACTCTATCCGGGATGAATTGTTTGTTTTTGTTGTCTTCGTTTTTTTGTGGGTGATGAGGAATGGCTGGGGGTTTAAGTGGTGGGGGGTATTGCTTTGTAGTTTTTGTGTGTTAGGGTATGTAGGGGCTTATAGAGTTAATAGAGTCAAAGGGGAAAATAGGAAAATTAGTATGAGAGAATTCTGATGAATAGCATTAAGTTTGGATCCCTAAATGTTAGGGGTATTAACATCCCACAAAAACGTGCCCAGGTACTATACAATATGCATATCCAGCGAGTGGGAGTCCTCTTCCTCCAAGAAACACACTTCAAACGCTCTCAAACATACACTTGTTAATATCCATTTACCCAATAAAGGACAGACGGTAGTATTAGTAAAGATACTTAATCTCTTGAGTAACTTCATGGAAGGTATCCTGATCTTAGGGGGGGACTTTAATTTGACAATGGACCCCAAAGTAGATACGTCTAAAGGCTCATTCCATATCCCACATACTCAGCTTAATAATATAAAACAACGCCTACAGAGGTTACAGCTTGTAGATATTTGGCGTATATTACATCCGAGAGTAAGGAACTATACTTGCTATTCACCAACACATTTATCATATAGTCGTATAGATTATTTCTTTGTGTCTCATTGTCTAATAAGCTGGCAGATACAAGCAGACATAGGAGTTCAAATATGGTCAGATCATGCACCCATATTCTTCTCTATCAAACCACCAAATACCATGAAACCTAGTGCGACATGGCGACTGAATGAAAATTTAATACAAACTGATCCGGTAAAGGAGGCTATTAAGCAAGGTATTGCAAATTTTCTAAGAGATCATGAAAAGGACAATACAGCATGGACATTAAAATGGGAAACCTTAAAAGGGGTTACACGAGGAATATTTATATCCCATGGGATGCGATTAAAAAAAGAAAAGGAACACGATATAAAATCTCTCTTAGCTGACATACACTATCTGGAGAGTCAACATAAAAAGAATGTAGACATAAAAGTCTACAATAATCTCCAACAAAAGAGAATTGAACTACACCAAAGAATAGATCTGGGGTATCAAAGATATAAGGAAACAGTGAAACAAAACTTGTATGAATTCGGAAATAAAAACAGCCGATCTTTAGCACGCTCAATTAAAGAGACACAAGCCCGCACATATATTCCAAAAATTAATTGCCCAAACAAGGGTATACTTAATTCCTCAGAACTGATTGCTGAAACATTCCATAATTATTATAACAAACTATATAACCTAAGGGAAAATAAAATAATAAGAGAGGGGAGAAATGAACAAAAAGATAGATTGGAATATGTATGTCTGACACCATTGCCCAGAATAGATAATGAAGCAATTAATAAATTGGATACCCCAATATCATTAGACGCAATAACAGAAGCAATACTTCAACTACCGATGGGGAAAAGTCCGGGACCCGACGGGTTAACGGGCGTCTTTTATAGACAGTTTGTTGGAGACTTGGCCCCCGATATTATTAGAAGTGTTTAATGCCATTGGCGATGGCTGTGGGTTCCCACGCCAGAGCCAAGAGGCTTACATAACGTTGATTTACAAAGATAAAAAAGACCCCACACAATGTGCGAGCTACAGGCCGATATCGCTAATAAATGTGGATATGAAGATATACGCCAAGATCCTGGCCTCTCGGTTACAACCATATCTACAGGAAATAATACACCCAGAGCAGGCAGGATTTGTCCCGGGGCGAGAAGCTTGGGATAATACTATTAGAACAATCTCTCTGATCCAACAAGCCCAATCGAAAGAAATCCCTCTGTGCCTACTATCCCTAGACGCAGAGAAGGCATTCGATAGGGTGGATTGGAAACTTATTAAAATATTGTTGGAACAAATAGGAATACCGAAATCCCTAGTTTCAAAGATTATGGCATTATATAATAGCCCCTCTGCGAGGATTCGGGTGAATGAAATATTATTGGATAAGCTAGACATTACAAATGGGACAAGACAGGGATGTTCCTTGTCCCCCATGCTATATATCATAGCAATAGAACATCTGGCAATAGCCCTCCTCCAAAACGAGAACATCTGGGGGATGAAGGTAAAAGAGAGTGCTCATAAATTGAGTATCTTTGCAGATGACTTACTTCTGTATATTACCAACCCAAGGCTGGCCTTCCCTGCGATCTTAGAAGAGATCCAGAAGTTTGGGAAGGTCAGCAACTATCGAATTAACGCAAGTAAGTCACAATGCTTAGATATTACACTCCCAAAGGGAGAAAAGGAAATACTGAGCACTAGCTTCTCCTTTATATGGGTACCAGAAGCTCTGAAATATCTAGGGATACATATTCCAGCAGATTTAAGGAAGCTATACTCATTAAACTACGCTCCCTTGTTGGAGTCTACACAAGTACGTCTAGATGGGTGGAAAAGGAAACAACACTCCTGGCTCGGTCGGATGTCCATATTCAAGATGGACGTCCTTCCGAGATTTCTCTATATTTTTCAGACAGTACCAGTAAAGATCCCCCGAATATTTTTTCGTAAGACTACAATCTCTGTTGGTAAGATACATTTGGAATAAAAACGGAGTAAGTCCCCCCCCCCAGATATCAGAATGGGTGGAAGAACTAAATAATGTCATGCGATTTGAAGAACTCACATCTAGCTTACATAATAGATATATGACATTTAGGGAGAGGTGGAGCCCCTGGAGGGACTATACGAGTTCATCAGAGATTCTTAATTGTAATATGTAACGTGTTAAGTGTTGAGTATATGAATTGTTTTTGATGATATTTTTGTGATTTGTGATATGTGAAATCAATAAAGAAATATTTAATTCAGTTGCCCAGGGCAACAAATTAGCTTCTCTCTTCAGTTTGTTCAGTTAAGATTTGAAAATGAAAGAGATACATTGAGTGGTTGCCATGCACAGTTACTCCAGAATTTGTCTGCTCCAGTTTTGATAACTTATCCTCAATATTTTGCACTGTGCTAGCTTTATTTAACAGATGATTTCGACCGAGGGGTAGGCAACTTTTGAAGAGATGGGGCTCTAATTGAGAAACACTTTACTGTCAAGTCCCACAAAATAAGTTTGCTTTCAGATTGTTAACCGGATTTACATTGAACCCTATGGGAAAATGTGATTCGGTTCACAACCAAAAATCGGTTCGCGACCACGTTCGAAGGGGTCAGAACGGATTAACCTGATTTACATTGAACCCTATGGGAAAATGTGATTCGGTTTGGTTCCCGACCAGAATCGTGGAACCAATTAAGTTCGTGAACCGAGGTACCACTGTATATGTAAACAGCATATACCCCTCTATCCGAAGAAATTGAACATCTGGTTGCACTTCCCTGCATGTGTTCCTCACTTTTCACTTGCTCTCTAAACTCTTTTCCAGCTCCAGGCTCTTTTCTGGTATGAATATAAGTGGTTATGAAATGTGCATGGCACCTATCAACCATTTATTTCAAACTTTCTACCCATGGTTTAAACAATCAAGGTTCTAATTAGAAAAAGTATAGGAACCTTTAGTACAGGAGAAGCAAACCTTGAGAGGTGGTCGTCTTTATGAACACTTAAGAATATTTGTTGTTAGGTTGCAAACTATTTTTAATTAGTGTATGGAGGAAAGAAGTGAAAAGAAAATTAGTAGATAGTAGACATGCATCAGTTGTTAGAGTCCAGTATTAGTTAAGCAGTAACTAAATATCAGCAGGCAGGAGCTTTGAATCAACAGGCAAAAGGCCTTGATGGTAGACCATTCAGCAAGCTAAATTTGGTTGAAACATGCAATTCAGTTATTGGGCACATTCAATATCTGAAGGGCAGTTAAAATATAAAATTTGATATTTATGAAACATGAATCTGAAGGATAGTCAGCACATGAAATTCATCAGACTGATGATATAAATTAGATACTAGGTAAGAATCATCACCCAAAATAATACAATCAGGTACAGCACTACATGAAAGTGTTACCCAGCATAGGGATTATGAATTCATAAATGCATTTAATACACCATAAAACCAAACAGTGCTGGCGTGACTAATGGCGTACATGTCAGTTTGAGGAAGTCCGATTGAGCAAAATACGAAGGGCATGGAGACAACATGATCACATAAGTTAAAGTCCATGAACCCATTGCACGCCTGACCATTTTCTCCATATGAATCAGGGGATGTGCAGCGTTAGTAAAATCACATGTTCTGACTGAGGAAGGGGATCCTGTGAGACCCCGAAACGTTGAACCAGTGTAATATGCTGCATTTACATCAATAAATAGACACATCTGCATCTGGAGTGCCGGTGTCCCTATTTCTATTTATGATCAAATAAGTGACATCAACATGTTTTCCATGTACAGAGATGCAGCTCAGAGACTCTGCACGCTGATAACACAACATGCAGGTTTTAAAGGAAGGTTTTTATTATTAAGGGAAAGCAAAATCCAAACCCACATGGCCCCATGTGAAAAAAGGTTTGCCCCCTAAACATAATAACTGGTTGGGCCACCCTAAGCAGCAAGAACTGCAATCAAGCGTTTGCGATAACTTGCAATGAGTCTGTTGCAGCGCTGTGCAGGAATTTTGGTCCACTCATCTTTGCAAAATTGTTGTAATTCAGCCGCATTGGAAGGTTTTCGAACATGAACAGCCTTTTTATGGTCATGCCACAGCATTTCAATAATATTCAGATCAGGACTTTTACTAGGCCACTCCAAAGTCTTCATTTTGTTTTTCTTCAGCCATTCAGAGGTGGACTTGCTGGTGTGTTTTGGATCATTGTCCTGCTGCAGAACCCAAGTTCGCTTCAGCTTGAGGTCACGAACAGATGGCCGCACATTATCCATCAGGATTTTTTGGTAGACAGCAGAATTCATGGTTCTATTTATCACAGCAGTTCCTGAAGCAGCAAAAAAGCCCCAGACCATCACACTACCACCACCATATTTTACTGTTGGTATGATGTTCTTTTTCTGAAATGCGGTGTTACTCTTACGCCAGATGTAATGGGACACACACCTTCCAAAAAGTTCAACTTTTGTCTCGTCAGTCAGTATTTTCCCAAAAGTCTTGGGGATCATTGAGATGTTTTCTGGCATAACGGAGACAAGCTTTTATGTTCTTTTTGCTCAGCAGCGGTTTTTGTCTTGGAACTCTGCAATGCAGGCCATATTTGCCCAGTCTCTATCTTATGGTGGAGTTATGAACACTGACCTGAACTGAGGCAAGTGAGGCCTGCAGTTCTTTGGATGTTGTGGTGGGGTCTTTTGTGACCTCTTGGATGAGTCGTCACTGCGTTCTTGGGGTAATTTTGGCTGGCCGCCCACTCCTGGGAAGGTTCACCACTGTTGTTCGATATTTGTGGATAATTGCTCTCACTGTGGCATTAAAGAAGTGGTAAAAGCAATCCTTTATCTCAGGATAATCGGGAGGAGTTTGAAGAATTCCATAAGCAATAACTGAACTGCCAAGCATTTGTGATCAGAGGTTAGAACGACATACTGCCCTATTTGTCCAAGGACATTCCAAATATATTATCTCTGGAAAATTCCAACAAAGCCTATCACCCTAGCCCAAATCTCTTCCAACATACTGCCTGAACATAAGATAATGGAGTGATGTTTTATTTTTTTTCCCCTAGTTTAATCAGTGACAGTTTTATATACAAAATATTAAAAATTATGCTTTTGGTAAAAATCATGGCAAAGATATTTACATATACATAATAAATATAGGTAGTGATAGTTACCAGTAATACAGAAGAAAGAGGAAGTTTGGCAAGGAAATAGCCAACTGGACGCCTTGCCATGTAGGAATCAAATAAGCAATACCAGGAATGATCATCACTCCCAATGTGAAAAACATCTGAACAACAATGCCAACAATACGTCTTTGTTTTGATCCCACCAACTCTGTAACTGAAAAGAAGAATAAAAACTGAATTAATCACAAGTATGCTGCAAAGCCTTTGTACTGTTAACTTTATCATATAACATTAAAGTGACACTAAACTCAAGAGTTAAATCTTAAAAAAATGCATTCAAGTGCCTTAACTATTAACAAAAAAATTTATCTTATTTGTGTATCACTCAGCTGTAGATCCTCACATCATCTCTGCATTTATACTGACACTGCTCTTCCTTCCTGAGGTTGGATACTTTTGTTCCCATGGTACCTGTGTATGTGTTGTAAAGTAGCCACTGCTCCAAGCTCGATCCCGGGATGGACTACAATCTCACGTTTAGTTTACTTATCTGTATTGAGATTGGAGTCCATCACTGGAGTGAGCTTGGAGGGGTGGCTACTTTACAACACACATAGGGACCATGGGGAACAAAAGTAGTGACCCTCCAGAAGGAAGGACAGTGTCAGTATAATTTAAGAGAAGATTTGAGGATCTAAAGCTGAGTGATACACAAATAAGATACAATTTTGGAAATAGTAAAAGGTACTTGAATGCATTTTGAAGATTTAACTCCTGCTTAGTGTCACTTGAACATAGGATACACCAGTAACTAGCAACCAGGTTATATTATTTAATGTACAATTATTTAAAACACTATGTTGGGAGGACAATCTGGAAAGGATAATAAGCAGCAAACAGCAGTATAAGCGCACTAAATAATTAAAGCTGGTGAAAATATTCAAAATAAATTACATTTGCTCAAAACACATTGTGCCAAACAATGGCCATGTGAGTGACTTTTGAACGCGTGATTAGCTCAAAAATCCAACATCATCTCAGCACATGGTAAAAATGTAGCATTCTTTCCATCAGAATATAAGCAGTACGAGCCATTATAGGTTTCTGATTGTGCGTATTTAATGAGTTTGTTTGATCATTTTAATTGAGGACAACCTACGTGGTAACAAATGACACTGTCATAGAGACAAATAAATGATTCAAATGTTGCAAATTTCTTCACAGAGGACTTGATTGTATATAAAACAAAATATACAATTAAGGATTACATAAACTATACTAATACAAATACTGATCCCTTGCTCTATCACAGTTACAAAGGCTGAAGTCCACTGGTCCAAAAGGTATAAAATGAATAAACATTTTTGAAAACCGGCATCTACAGTGATCCTTCCTGATACCTAAAGAAAACTAACAGGGTTATTCAATTAAGGGTGAAGAGTTTGGTGAAGGCAGGAGAAGTGAACAATCTATCACAACATATCTAAACTGGAAAGTGAGCTAAATTGGAGAATTTTTCCAAATCAGTTATTTTGTCCTAGATTGTTCACATCTCCTGCCCTCTCCAAAATCGTCACCCTTTGTGAATAACCCTGTAAATATTCCCAGGAACATCAATTGATAGTGTTATCACATATACATATTAATAGCCAGTTATATTCTGTGCATTAGGCACAAGATAATGTTCAACTAGAAAGACCCAAGATTTTTCATTTATACAAGAAATTGTGTAGTGTCCACGACATAATATTTAGCAGTTTTGCTTTCCTTTCTCTTATAATCTATGTATCTTGGTTTAACCTAATTTTACATTATTCTTGTATCTTGAACAATCATACTCATTGTCATGTTGTAAAGTTAAATGTAATATCTATGTAAAGTAGTAGAAGTGATGTCCCACAATATTTTTTCTAGCCATCCACCATCAAAAGCCTGTGTTGCTTTGCCTGTTTTTTTTCGTTCAAAAAGTTTTATTGTTTTGTCATTTTGTTAACACGTTGTGTAGACTCAAATAAACAAATTGTATCATAACCACCGCAAGTGGCAAGTACAGTGTATAACATATGCATCATAAGTGAAAATGCAGGATCATTCTAATTCAAAAAGATCAAAGTATAAAAGTATAAAACATAACATCAGTGCTGACAAAGTCCAATACAGGTATCAGTTTCCAACATTGGAGGGAATAACCAGTTAGTATGAACTTCGAGACAAGGACTGAGAGAAGTAACCTGAGCTAGTCGGTTCCAAAGGGGGGTGGGCACATCAAGATAAGGGAAGAAGGGAGGAAGTACAGTGGGGAAGGACAGGGTTAGAGGAAGGGGAAGGAAGACAGAAGGTAAGGAGGCAAAGTATAAGAGCTGAAAGGTAGAGACGTCAAGCTGTCGATCTGCTCTTCCGAGTCCCACATATTTAAATGGACAAGGAGTCTGCACCAAAGGAGGGAGGTATGACTCAATCCACGGTTCCCACAATTTCCCAAATGGCTCCATAGCATCCCTTTGTATTGCAGTGAGTTTCTCAAAAAACATCACACGTGATACTCTAGACTTCAGCAAAAGATACTTCAGCAAAAGGGAGGTCAGGGGATTTCCAAGCTTTCGCAATGACCCGCTTAGCCTCTGTGAGAATGATCATGATCAACCTGTGTTGGCGTGTCGTACACACCATAGGCTTTTTATGTAAGAGAGCTTCCAGCGGGTCCTTGCGAAACGTCTTGCCTGTAACAGTGTATAACAATTGATAGACTCTGTGCCAGAATCTTCGCACTTTAGGGCAGGACCACCATATGTGGAGGACCAAACCCTCCACCCGGCAACCCCTGAAACAATGCGGAGAGTGAGATGGGATAGCTTTGGAGATCCGGAGCGGGACTAAATTCCACCTGAAGAACAATTTGTAATTTGCCTCAATCGTTTGTACATTCATCGAACTTTTGGAGGTTGTCCTCCATATCTGGTCCCAAGTGTCAGGGGAGATGGAGCATCCTAGGTCTTGTTCCCATTTAAGGGTGTAGGCGGGTGGGGAGGCATGCAACGTTTCTAACAGTAAGGCATATAGGGCCGATATAGTCCCTGAGTCTCGAGTCCCATAGTGCAGCAGTCTCTCAAAGGGGGTGAGGGGGGGGAGGTTTCTCTGGGACCCCAGGCAGGTCAGCAAGAAGTGTTTGATCTGAATAAATTGGAAGATATGTCTGGAGGCTAGCTGGTGATCTGCGCAGAGCGACTCGAATGGTATGATTCCTTGTGCAGAACAGAAATCGTTAATCAGACTAAGGGTTTGCAAAAGCCATGGTTTAAAAGCAATTGGTTTGGAAAATCCCGGTTGGAACAGAGGGTTACCATGGATGGACATCAGAGGAGTGTGGGGGGACAGGCAGGGGCGTATCTTGAGTACAGGGTTGATAATGTTCCCCCGCATTTTGGGTGGTAGCCAAGGGAGATTAAGGAGGGAAATTGGGTGTAGGCGTAGGCTTCCAGCGAGACGCAAAGGGGCATTTCAGTTTTCCCAAAGCATTGTACCAGTGGAGCTAACTGGGCCGCCTGATAATATTTCTGAAAGAACGGGAGTCCCAGGCCCCCCTCTAGTTTGCTGCGATAGAGTACTCGATGTGATACCCTCGGGAATGATCCTTTCCAGACAAAACGGAGTATGCGCCGTTGAAGTAACCTAAGTCTAAAGGCGGGGACAGGGAGAACCCTTGCATGGTAGAGAAATTTGGGGAGCAGTGTCATTTGGACCGCTGTAATCCTGCCAATCCACGACAGAGGATGTTTCTCCCAAGAGGACAACAGTGATTCCATATGGGACAATAGGCTAGGGTAATTAGCTTGATATAGGCGATCATAGGAAGGGGTGAGATAGATCCCCAAATAGGGTAATGCTGTGTCCACCCATGGGTAGGGGAAGGATTGTTGTAATGAAGAGCATAATGCTGGGGGTAGGGATACATTCAACGCTTTAGACTTTTTCATGTTAACACAGAGCCCTGATAGAATGCCGAATTGGTGTAAGAGGGGTTGTAGTTGTTGGGAGGTCATTGGGTCAGTAATAATCAAAAGTGCATCATCAGCAAACATACTAAGCTTGTGATGATAACCTGCCACTTCTACACCTCTAATGTCCGTTTGTTGACGTATGACTTGGGCAAGGGGTTCTATAGCTAGCGCGAACAAAAGGGGAGAGAGTGGACAACCCTGTCTAGTCCCTCTGGTAATGGGAAATATCTGAGAGTGAAAACCCTGATATTGAACATAGGCGGAGGGTAGGGAATATAATGAGTCTATCAAGTGCATAAAAGAAGGCCCAAACCCCCATCCGGTGAGAGTATATCGCAAGTAGTCCCACCCGACCGAGTCAAAAGCTTTGCTAATGTCTAGGGACAATAACATAGTCTGGAGATTTTGTTGATGAGATATATGTAGTAGGTGAGCTATCCTCCTTATGCTATCTCCCGCCTGGCGTCCCAGCATGAATCCCACCTGGTCTCTAGAGATTAGGTCCAAGAGTGGAGACTGGAGTCTCAGGGTCAGTATCTTAGTGAGCAACTTCAGATCTACATTGATCAGGGAGATTGGGCGGTAGTTAGTCCAAGAGGTGTGGTCTGTTGCAGGTTTAGGGATCATACAAATCGATGACATTAATGATTCTTGTCGCAAGTGACCCCCGTCTCGCATTGCATTGAAACAGGTGAGTAAGTGAGGAGCGAGGGTGGTCGCAAATTTCTTATAGTAAAGGGCACTTAGTCCATCAGGACCCGGGCGTTTACTAAGTGGTAGTAATTTAATAACATTTAATACCTCATCCAAGGTTATAGGAGCATCAATCAAGAGTCTATTATCATCTGATAGAACAGGGAGGTTGAGGGTGGAGAAGAATTCACTGATATGCTTCTCATCTAAAGGGCCTGTGGTGCAGTATAGTTCGCTCAAGTGGGTTCGGAATGTATCCAGTATTTTTATGGGGTGAGCAGTCATTTGACCCCCACTGAGGCAAAGCCTAATAGGATCTCGTCTAGAGTTGGCCTCCCTAAGTTTGTGAGCTAAGATAGTGTCCGGTTTATCACCCTTAATGTAGAATTTATGTTTGGTCCATGCCATCCTATCATTCGCCAGATGAGTTCAGAGGTTCAGTTCAGTCTGGATATTAAATAGTCTGGTTCTGTGTGCGGGAGTGGGGTTCTGCTGAAAATTTTGGGAAGCTAATAGAAGGTCTGATTCAAGTTGGTCAATACGAGCTGTCCTTTTCTTCTTCGCCTGAGATGCAAGTTGAATCAACCTCCCTCTAATGGCAGGTTTGTGTGCCTCCCAGACCGTGATTGGGGATGGCACAGTAGCTACATTCAAGTCAAAATATTCGGTCAGGGAGGTCTGGGCCGAAGCCAGGATATCTGGATTGGTGAGCAAGGAGTCCCGCAGTGACCAAGAGAACCCCTTCTTGCACGGTACCTCGAGGCCGACATTTATAAACGCCATATCATGATCAGACCACGGAATGGGACAGATAGCGGCCGAGGACACCTGAGGAAGTGTTGCGGTGTGTAAAAGAATATGATCAATGCGAGAAAAGACGTTATGGGGATTGAAATAAAATGTGAATTGCTCCTTAAGCGGATGAAGCTCCCTCCATGAGTCTACCAGGTGATATTGAGTCAGGAAGGATCTGAATCTTTTTGCCGTAGTTAAGTCAGAGGGGGGGGGGTTGCCGGGTGGGCAGGGTCATGACGATCCACATGAGGGTGCATCACCAGGTTGGAGTCCCCACATAATAACAAAGTCCCCCTAGTGTGAGTATCAATAGTCTGAAACAAGTGTGAGAAGAAGCCCAGTTGACCAGTATTGGGGGCATAGTAGGATACCACTGTAACCGGGGAGTCATGGATTGAGCCCACCAAAATCAAATACCTGCCCTCCGGATCCCTGATCTTCTTCAGAGTGACAAAAGGTGTGTTGCGACCAAATGCTATCAGGACTCCTCGATGTTTCGTAGGTGCAGAGGCTAAAAAGAATAAAGGATAATTAGCATGTAGAAATGAGGGAGCAAATGATTGAGTAAAGTGGGTCTCTTGAAGACAAACAATATCTGCTCTAATTTGCTGAAAATGCCTAAAGGCTTTAGATCTTTTGACAGGTTGGTTAAATCCTTTAACATTGAGGGATATCACTTTAATTGCCATTAGAGCAGGGGCACTTGAAAAGGTTGAAAGGGAAGGAGGGAAAGGAGACAGAAGAGGGATAGAGGAAAGTGTTGGAGGGATGTAGAGGAAGGGAATGGGAGGATGGGGAGAGAGTCAAAGAACCAAACAGTGGGAACACCTAGGTCACAGTGCCTATCTTCTGAGTCAATCAGGATAGGTGTCGTTCACTCATCCAGGACCTGGATAAACACCAAGTCCAAGATAGTGAAGGCGGCGCTCCGAGCGGGGTCATCTGGCAGTCTCCGGGTCCTAATTTAGGTGGCCCAACGGAGCAGCAGTGACGTAACGCGACGCTCGGCGAGGTAAGTAAGAAGAAAATAAAAAAAATCCTGCAGCGCCAGTACAGCAGGGGAGCAGGGATGTGTCAGCGCCACGCTGGTCAGACGAGAGGAGCTCCAGGTGGGGTTGTAATTATCGGGCAGGCACCTCTAAGCCAGCTAAATTAGGACCCCACCTGGAGCTCCTCCCACTGGACCAGCGCGCCGCTGACTCGTCCCTGCTCCGGCACAGTGAATCACAGTAAGTGAGGGGAGATTTGGGGGGATTTATTACGGTAACCAATTATGTATTGTCTGCACTGTATTAGCAGTATATACTCTATATGGAGTATATACTGCTAATACAGTGCAGACAATACATTTACAATTACAATTGAATGGATTAAATGATCTGTATGTAGCCCTGTACTATGGATCATTTAACCCATCCATGTTAGCAGAGGATCATTGTAAATGTATTGTTGCAGGCACTCTATATGTACATGTACTATATACTACATATAGAGTGCACTGAACAATAGATTTACAATTATCCTCTGCTAATATGAATGGGTTAAATGATCCGTAGTACATGATATGTAGCCCTGTACCCCCTTTTCCACTTACAGAGCTAGGTTATTTTTCTTTTAAATAAATATTAATGTAATTTTATTGGTATCTACCTACCAGTAGCTGCCTCATTTCCCACCCTCGGCTTATATTCGGGTCAATACTTTTTCCCAGTTTTTTTTGGTAAAATTAGGTACCTCGGCTTATATTCGGGACGGCTTATACTCGAGTATATACGGTAAATATAATTTGAATGTGTTTTTACAAAAAAATACTGCTAATATTGCATGACATAAGAAATGCAACTGCCAGCATTTTCTTGTACAGGATCTCGGTTTCAGAAAATATATATTGTTGTGGGGGTTTAGGTAACCTTTTCAAGCCTAAAATGTGCATTTTAACCACTTGCTGTCCAGAGCAAATTCTTACATTTGCGCAGACATGATAAAATCTGATTTGTTTGCTAGAAAACAGCTTCAGACCCCCAAACAGTTATATATTTTCTGAAAGCAAGGGCCCTATATAGTATTTGCGCAAATGTTTATCAAACCAGTATTTTTAGGATAAAATACACTAAAATGAAATTTAGTGCACAGAAACAGAATATAATACCCAATTTTTTTGGTAAAAAATTAAAGATGGGGGTCACGCCGGGTAAATAGATACCAAACTTATCAAGCCTTAAAATTGCGTGCATCCGTGAAACCGCAAAAAAATATTCCCATAGGCGACGCTTTAAACGCTTTTACGGCTCATCAGTTTAGTGTTAACAGTGATTGATGGGCCTAGAATTATTGCTCTCACTCCGACGCTTGCGACAATATGTAACATGTGTGTCGCAATTTTCGCAAGTAGGCGCATCCAAGGCTTGTTTACGCTGTATGTGCGTGCACGTGGTGGGGCGGGGGACTTTAAAACATTTTTTTGCATTTTTTATTATCTCTTACTTTAATTTTTACAATTTTTATTTTGTTTTTTTACACTCAGCATTATTCTGCTTCACCAGCTTCTTCTGGCTCTAGCAGCCGGAAAATGTGCCCAGTGACACCGGCAGTGATGTAATGGAAGCCGCTAATCTCTCCGATCCATCAGGGGAGACCCACCGACCTTATAACACTAACAAGTCACATGACACCGAGGAGGGAAAATGGCTAATTGGGCCAAATTTGGAAATTTTCACTTAGGGGTGTACTCACTTTTGTTGCCAGCGGTTTAGACATTAATGGCTGTGTGTTGAGTTATTTTGAGGGGACAGCAAATGTACACTGATATACAAGCTGTACACTCACTACTTTACATTGTAGCAAAGTGTAATTTCTTCTGTGTCGTCACATGAAATGATATAATAAAATATGTACAAAAATGTGAGGGGTGTACTCACTTCTGTGAGATACTGTATATATAAATAACTCATTCTGAATGATGATTAAAAAAAAACTTTCAAAACACTCTCTGTTGCCCAACAACTAGCTATGCCAAAGCTCTCCCACACTGCACATAGAACCTAGTTCATCATTATCATGATGTTATCATTATGTTTTCACGGTTTTAAATGTCTGCCCAGGGGTGTACATCATAAATGCCTTGCTAATTTAAGAAATGTCTGTTATTAAATGTGCATTTATGTAATAAAATAATATTACAAAGCTGAAATTCCAGCAGTAATAATGGGGGATCATTTGCACCTATGGTGTTTAAATGGCAGATACATTACCTCATCAACAGGCCTACTGAGAAAATATCACTTTTGGCCCAAATAGCTGAAGGACTGTTGCTCAACTGCACTCTAAAACCTAAAAGTTCTCCCTAAACACCAAGCCTAAGAAAAGTTCTAATCAGTTTTAGGGATGCATGACATACAAATCAATATTTTTTCTACTTAACAGTTAAGCAATCATCTTTAGTGGTGTTTGTCTAAGCTAGTTCTAGGTGGCTTAGTGCTTCTTTGAGGGCTTGTTCACAACATCCAATGTTTTCACGCCATGGTTTTGTGCCATGAATGCACTGGATTGCATAAACATAGATTGTGCCTTTTTAGTTTAGGGTGCTCCAACTACAACATTGGCTATCTGTTCTTGGAGCTGCCTTTAGTTCACAGCACACTGCTGCATCACTTGAAAAAAAAGGTGCATTCACTGTACTCCCCTATCCCTATAGATACAGTATAATAAAAGTTAGGCTTGAACCAGTTAGGTCTAATAGCCCTGGCAGTATAATAAATGTTAGGCTTACACCAGTTAGGTCTATTAGCCCTGGTTAAAACTGTCCTGCTGCTGGCCATTTTTACACTGCTGTATCCTCTGCAGTTTCTTAATTCTTGATGTAAACACCTGCCTGTGGTCTTGTCTCTTGACTCTTTAAATGTCCCTGCTACTGGTAGATTATACACTGCTGGGTCAATTGCAGTCTCCTAATTCTTGTACTTAAACAACTTTCTGTACTCTGTACATTTCAGCGAATTCTCCTTCATTAAGTGTCATCCTGCTGCCCAACTGTACAGTGCTGCATCATCTGCATTTTTTAAGTTCTTATTAACAGTTTGATATAAATTGGCCAGTGGCCGGTCAGTTTTGCTTCAGAGAGAAGAGAACTAGCCAAGTAGTAGTGAACTAATGGCCAATTTCTATCTGACAGTCAAAGCAGGCCCATTACTGTTTGATGGAAAAGCTGCTACTAAAACGACCTGAAAAAGCATTTTTTTCCTAAACTAAAAGTGACACTAAACTCAGGAGTTAAATCTTAAAAATGCATTCAAGTATCTTAACTATTAGCAAAAAATAGCGTGTTGCTGCATTATTTAGCTGTATATCCTTAACTCATCTCTGAACTTGTGCTGACATTGTTCTTCCTTCTGGAGGGTGGCTACGTCTGTTTCCTATGGTCCCTGTTTGTGATGTAAAGTACACTACAATCTCACATTTAGTTTACTAATATGTATTGAGATTGTAGTCCGTCACGGAAGTAAGCATGGAGTGGTAGCTACCTCACAACACACACAGGGACCTTGGGGAAAAAAATAGCCGCCCTGCAGAAGGAAGGACAGTGTCCGCAGGAATTCAGAAATGATTTGAGGATCTACAGCCGAGTGACACAAATAAGCTATATTTTTATTAATAGTTGAGGTTGAATGCATTTTAAACATTTGACCCCTTAGTTTAGTATCACTTTAAATAAATCAGATAGAGGTAGAAAAGAAAAAAAAATTACACAGGCAAATATGTGCTTAAAAAATGAGTGGCTGGATTTTATTTTGGTATTTTTCTGCTGGTTGCAAATACACATTTGTTCAAAAGGTCTACATCAAAGATTTGCCAACCACGCATTTGAGGTTTTTTATATACTTTCTTCATATATATATATAATCCATGACAAAAAGTAAAAAAATGGCATCATAACTTACCAATAACATAACAAGTCATCCAAGTTCCTTTTCCAAAGATGCCTTGTAGGAAGCGAAAAAAGACAAAAACATAAAAGTTTGGTGCAAATGCTGCACCAATTCCAGATAATCCTACTCCAAAGGAAGATATCAGGTATATAACTTTTCTTCCATATCTGTTAAAGTAAACAATATGAAAAGATGTAAACAGCTGATTTAAAGCCAACAAATCATGCAAGTATCCATTAGATATGTGTATTAGAAAGTGCATCTCCAACCAGTTTTTGTTATTTTCGGATATAATAGGGAAGGATTAGAATCTCTGTTGGGTTTTTACTGCTATCTGGAGATCCATTACAAAGTTTCTCCTCACTACCTAACTTAGTGACAAAGGCTTCACTAGACAGTAAATCTAGGGTTAATCTCCAACATCAACATAAAAGCAAACGTTTTGCATTTGTAGAGTGGAAGAAGGCTAAAATCCACATAAGATTTTTATTGCCATGTGTGTCCCTGTTGCATATTTTTTCCTGCCTTGCTAAATAGTAAAAACCATTGTCACCTTTCCCTAATCCTTTTTGCTAGACATACTCTTTAACTTAACAATTGCAAAACTAAACACATACAATCTAAAATGCTAAACTGCTACAAAATTAATCTACACAGTGGCTATACTGTCCATAACCAACACAGAGTTATAAAAGAAAGCCACGTACACTACATCATTTATAATATTTAAATTAATTCCCCCACTTTTAGAAAGTGGGACACCCTTCCTCATTTCATAGAAATGCCAAAATAACCATGCAGCCAAGTATGGTACACTAGGAGTTCATTAGAACACCACCTATACCTATTGCTGCACATTATTAGTTACTTGTAGAAAAAAAAAGTCACAACCCCCTTTTAATACATCCCTGGACAAATTTATTGTCAACCACAAACTTGCAAATTAAAGTCTGTACCCTTGGTTATAAAGCCATTCTCTTGGTACCACATATTTAGTTTTATATACTTCCACCACTTTGTTTCACTATTCTGAATATGACCGCTCAGTGTGATTATTTTGATTATAATAATTTTAGAATTATTATCATAGAATTATATTATTGTGTGCTAAAGTTAGGGATGCATCGATAACTATACTAGTATTGGTAATGGTGCAGATGCCAAGTATATGGGCGAGTATTTGTACTTACCAAAATGCTCCGATACTTACCTCCGATACCGGAACTTCCAGTCAGAGGGAGATCTCCCTCTGATGGGGAATTGCCGAGGGAGGATGGAGGCGGTTACCTTTCTGATCAGGAAAGAACCCGCCTTCCTGTTTGGTCAGAAAGCCAGGCTGCCTAGCAACAAGTGAACCTGGCTTCCTAGCCAATCAGGAAGCTGGAAATGATGTGCACCCAGCTTCCTGATTGGTTAGGAAGCCAGACAGCCTCGGGAAGTCAAGCCGGTGTTCTTTCAATAGAACATTGGCTTCCCAGGCAATCAGGAAACCACCGTCCGGCTTCCTGATAATTCGTACTCGATACCGAAAAACCGGTATCGGTGCATCCCTGGTTAAAGTGAAACTTACCTCACCACTTCTTGCTCCCATGCAGATATCTTCCCCCTAATGCCGAGTCTTGATTGGCACCTATCCTCGTGCTGTCTTGATTGGCCAGCAGGGAATTAATGAAGTCCAACACCTGAGTATGGGATCACATTCATCGTGGCACAGAGGTGTGCCGGGAATGTACACTGAGTTGCACAGGTAAGTTTCTTATACTGCAGAAGAGACATGGCATGTTTCTTCTGCAATAAAGTGCATGCTTCCTCACAATTTGTCCACTTTAAAGTTTTGCCTCCATGTATACTTCGATTAAACTAATATACAAGGTGCCAACTACAAGTCCTTTGTGCAAACAACTTCTGAAAAACTGTAGAACTGACGCACGCACGCATACAGACATGCACACTCACCGATCAGCAATAACATTATGACCACCTGTCTAATATTAAGTAGGTCCCCTTTTTCCACCAACATAGCCTTGACCCATTGATGCGTGGACTCCACTAGACCTCTGAAGGTATGCTGTAGTATCTGGTACCAAGCCATCAGTAGCAGATCCTGTTAGCCCTGTAAGTTGTGAAGTGGGGCCTCCATGGATAAGGCTTGTTTTTCCAACACATCTCACAGATTTTAGATTGGATTGAAATCTGCAGAATTTGGAGGCCAAGTCAACACCTTGAACTAGTAATTGTGTTCCTCAAACCACTCTTGAACTGTTTTTGCAGTGTTGCAGTGAGGCAGGGAGAATTATCCTGCTGAAAGAGGCCACTCACATGCACCCAGCCATTCACATGATGTAAAAGAAAGCATCATTCATCAGAGCAGGCCACCTTCTTCCACTGCTCTGTGGTTCAGTTCTGGACATGGGTCAGCATGGGAGTGTGCGGCTACACACCTATACTGGTCTTTATTGGACCTGACTACACAGGCCAGTCTTCCCACCGCGCATGCATCAATGAGCCGCCCATGACTGTCACTGGTTCACCAGCTTTCCTTTCATGGACTTTTGGTAGTTTGTGACCACTGCAGATCAGGAACATCCCACAAGATCTGAACTTTTGGTGTTGCTCTGACCCAATCATCTAGCCATCACATTTTGTCCCTTACCAAAGTCGCTCAAATTCTTATGCTTGCCCATTCTATTCTGCTTTCAACACATCAATTTGAGGGACAAAATGTTCACTTGCTGCCTAATAGACCCCAACCACTTTCAAGTGCCACTGTAACGAGATACGAAATGTTATTCACTTCACCTTTTCATGGTCCTAAGGTTATGGCTGATCTATATATGTATACATTTTCATGCGCATATTGCAATAGAATCTTGTAACTTTGTACCCCTTATGCACCACAGAAATGTTTACATTTCCATTATGGGCCTGTTTATTTGGCAATAACATTGTCATTATTTCTGATAAGGTAATGAACACAAAGGGTAATGGGGTTTTCCTATAGCAACATGGTCTTGGAATACTTATTAAATTTTTTTGATATAATCTATAGACAAAAACATAAACATTTTTTTTTTTAAATTATACTTTACTGTAAATGGAAATATGCATTTTCTGTAATGTGTACCTTCCAAAATGACACTATAATAATGTTTCTGGTACAAAACATGTCAAAGTTATTTGCAAATGCATATTTTAATGTGACATTGAAAAAATGAATAAGACTGAAATAAAACATGGATTTTTGTACTTACCATAAAACCTTAAAGCACATTAAGGTACACAGAAGTCAGATATTCTAACATGATTGGATTATACTAATCTAATTTAACTACAGAAGAATCTAGACACTGGCAAACAAAAAAGCCCATAGCCAGACAGGTATGCCCCTTCCATTCACAGCATGCATCGGTTTTGTAGAAAAGCAGTACTGAGCAGTAGTTTACAACACAGAGGGGTGTGGCATGTGTGCCTTAATAAACTTCAAGCAATTGATACAAAAAAACGGTTTTCCTTATTCATTTTTTTGTTTATTTTATTAAGGGTTCAATTATTGTTATAGGACTGGGACACCCAACAGTGATCCAACTAGGGGGTGGGGCAGCACATCAAACTAAAACGCTAACAGGCAACAGGCACACATAACAGTGAGAGTAATACTGGGTGCTGTGCCATGTCTCTGGACCTGGAAAGCACTGTGACTAAATAACACAGTACCCAAAGGTCTGGGAAGCACCGCAGGCAGAGCCCAGTGCCCAATGGACACATAACAGACAAGTCCCATAATCTAGACAAGCCCCACAATCTTCAGGCCAGCAGTGTCTGGGTATGGCCTCTAAGGCATCGCTAAGGTTAAGCTGATCTGGATAACTGCATAGAGAGCCCAGAACAGCAGCAGGATAAAAAAATTTAAGAAAAAAAGGGCTAGTAAAAAGGGGTCAACTTTTATCAATGGAGAAAAGATGTCCATCCTCCTAGGACGCTAGCAAAAAAGAGGGGGGGGGGGTACA